>NC_083240.1:51639428-51940273 GCF_032191835.1 Heteronotia binoei | reverse complement strand
CCTAGTAACTATATAATCTTATAGAAGTATAACAAACATCTACTTACTGTTTTTCCATAATTCTACATAGCATTCTATTAAGCTTACATTGGTGTCCATAATGGATAGCGATTGAAAGGATTCATATAGTCCCGTGGAGAAAATTAGCAGAAACTGAATCTATGTAATTCAAGGTAACCATAATAAACATTCTATAAGTGTTTTTCTAAAATTCTTTGTTTCATTCTAATTAGTCTACAATAGCATTCTTTGTGGAAAGAGCTTTATCGGATTCATACAAGCAATGAGGAGATAACAATACCTTGTAACTATATAATCTTATATAAGTATAACAAACATCTACTTACTGTTTTTCCATAATTCTACATAGCATTCTATTAAGCTTACATTGGTGTCCATAATGGATAGCGATTGAAAGGATTCATATTAGTCCTGTGGAGAAAATAAGCAGAACTGAATCTATGTAATTCAAGGTAACCATAATAAACATTCTAAAAGTGTTTTTCTAAAATTCTCTGTTTCATTCTAATCAGTCTACAATAGCATTCTTTGTGGAAAGAGCTTTATCGGATTCATACAAGCAATGAGGAGATTGCGATACCTAGTAACTATGTCATCTTATATAATTATAACAAACATCTACTTACTGTTTTTCCATAATTCTACCTAGCATACTTTTAAGCTTACATTGCTGTTATTAGTGGACAGCGATTGAAAGGATTCATAGCAGTACTGCATATTGATGATGCAGGACTAAATCTATGTAATTCAAGGTAACCATAACAAACAATCACTAAGTGTTTTTCTAGGATTCTTCGTTAATTCTAATCTGTTTACATTGCATTCTTTATGTAAAGAGGTTGATCGAATTCATACAAGAAATGACAATATAGCAATACCTAGTAACTATGTAATCTTATATAATTATAACAAACATCTACTTACTGTTTTTCCACAATTCTACGTAGCATTTTATAAAGGTTACATCGGTGTTCATAGTGGATAGCGATTGAAAGGATTCATAACAGTACTGCGGAGATATCAAGCAGCACTAAATCTATTCAAGGTTACCATAATAAACATTCTCTGTGTTTTTCTATAATTCTCCGTTTCATTCTAATCAGTTTACAATACCATTCTTTGTGGAAAGAGCTTTATCGGATTCATACAAGCAACGAGGAGATAGCAATACCTAGTAACTATATAATCTTATATAATTATAACAAACATTACTGTTTTTCCACAATTCTACGTAGCATTCTATTAAGCTACATCGGTGTTCATAGTGGATAGCGATTGAAAGGATTCATAAAAGTAAAGCGGAGCTATCAAGCAGCACTAAATCTAGGTAATTCATGGTTACCATAATAAACATTCTCTAAGTGTTTTTCTAAAAATTCTCCATTTCATTCGAATCAGTTTACAATACCATTCTTTGTGGAAAGAGATTTATCGGATTCATAAGAGCAATGAGGAGATAGCAATACCATGTTATATTAAATAATTATAACAAACATCTACTTACTGTTTTTCCACAATTCTACGGAGCATTCTATTAAGGTTACATTGGTGTTCATAGTGGATAGCGTTTGAAAGGATTCATAACAGTACTGCAGAGATATCAAGCAGCCCTAAATCTAGGTAATTCAGGGTTACCATAATAAACATTCTCTAAGTGTATTTCTAAAATTCTCCGTTTCATTCGAATCAGTTTAGAATACCATTCTTTGTGGAAAGAGATTTATCGGATTCATAAGAGCAATGAGGAGATAGCAATACCTAGTAATTATGTTATATTAAATAATTATAACATACATCTACTTACTGTTTTTCCACAATTCTATGTAGCATTCTCTTAAGCTTACATTGCTGTTCATAATGGATAGCGATTGAAAGGATTCATATTAGTACTGCGAAGAAATTAGGCAGAACTGAATCAATGTAATTCAAGGATACCATAATAAACATTCTCTAAGGGTTTTTCTATAATTCTCCGTTTCATTCTAATCAGTTTACAATACCATTCTTTGTGGAAAGAGCTTTATCGGATTCATACAAGCAATGAGGAGATAGCAATACCTAGTAACTATATAATCTTATATAAGTATAACAAACATCTACTTACTGTTTTTCCATAATTCTACATAGCATTCTATTAAGCTTACATTGGTGTCCATAATGGATAGCGATTGAAAGGATTCATATTAGTCCCGTGGAGAAAATTAGCAGAACTGAATCTATGTAATTCCAGGTAACCATAATAAACATTCTATAAGTCTACGTAGCATTCTATTAAGGTTACATTGGTGTACTGCAGAGATATCAAGCAGCCCTAAATCTAGGTAATTCAGGGTTACCATAATAAACATTCTCTAAGTGTATTTCTAAAATTCTCCGTTTCATTCGAATCAGTTTAGAATATCATACTTTGTGGAAAGAGCTTTATCGGATTCATACAAGCAATGAGGAGATAACAATACCTAGTAACTATATAATCTTATATAAGTATAACAAACATCTACTTACTGTTTTTCCATAATTCTACATAGCATTCTATTAAGCTTACATTGGTGTCCATAATGGATAGCGATTGAAAGGATTCATATTAGTCCCGTGGAGAAAATTAGCAGAACTGAATCTATGTAATTCAAGGTAACCATAATAAACATTCTATAAGTGTTTTTCTAAAATTCTTTGTTTCATTCTAATTAGTCTACAATAGCATTCTTTGTGGAAAGAGCTTTATCGGATTCATACAAGCAATGAGGAGATAACAATACCTTGTAACTATATAATCTTATATAAGTATAACGAACATCTACTTACTGTTTTTCCACAATTCTACGTAGCATTCTATTAAGCCTACATTGGTGTTCATAGTGTATAGCGATTGAAAGGATTCATAACAGTAAAGCGCAGCTATCAAGCACCAATAAATCTAGGTAATTCATGGTTACCATAATAAACATTCTCTAAGTGTTTTTCTATAATTCTCCGTTTCATTCTAATCAGTTTACAATACCATTCTTTGTGGAAAGAGCTTTATCGGATTCATAACAGCAATGAGGAGATAGCAATACCTAGTAACTATATAATCTTATATAAGTATAACAAACATCTACTTACTGTTTTTCCATAATTCTACATAGCATTCTATTAAGCTTACATTGGTGTCCATAATGGATAGCGATTGAAAGGATTCATATTAGTCCTGTGGAGAAAATAAGCAGAACTGAATCTACGTAATTCAAGGTAACCATAATAAACATTCTAAAAGTGTTTTTCTAAAATTCTCTGTTTCATTCTAATCAGTCTACAATAGCATTCTTTGTGGAAAGAGCTTTATCGGATTTATCGGAGAGCCAGTTTGGTGTAGTGGTTAAGTGTGAGGACTCTTATCTGGGAGAACCGGGTTTGATTCCCCACTCCTCCACTTGCACCTGCTGGAATGGCCTTGGGTCAGCCATAGCTCTGGCAGAGGTTGTCCTTGAAAGGGCAGCTGCTGTGAGAGCCCTCTCCAGCCCCACCTACCTCACAGGGTGTCTGTTGTGGGGGAGGAAGGTAAAGGAGATTGTGAGCCGCTCTGAGACTCTTCGGAGTGGAGGGCGGGATATAAATCCAATATCATCATCATCATATCATCATCATCTTATACAAGCAATGAGGAGATTGCAATACCTAGTAACTATGTCATCTTATATAATTATAACAAACATCTACTTACTGTTTTTCCATAATTCTACCTAGCATACTTTTAAGCTTACATTGCTGTTATTAGTGGACAGCGATTGAAAGGATTCATAGCAGTACTGCATATTGATGAAGCAGGACTAAATCTATGTAATTCAAGGTAACCATAACAAACATTCACTAAGTGTTTTTCTAGAATTCTTCGTTTAATTCTAATCTGTTTACATTGGCATTCTTTATGTAAAGAGGTTGATCGAATTCATACAAGAAATGACAATATAGCAATACCTAGTAACTATGTAATCTTATATAATTATAACAAACATCTACTTACTGGTTTTCCACAATTCTACGTAGCATTTTATAAAGGTTACATCGGTGTTCATAGTGGATAGCGATTGATAGGATTCATAACAGTACTGCGGAGATATCAAGCAGCACTAAATCTAAGGAATTCAAGGTTACCATAATAAACATTCTCTGTGTTTTTCTATAATTCTCCGTTTCATTCTAATCAGTTTACAATACCATTCTTTGTGGAAAGAGATTTATCGGATTCATAAGAGCAATGAGGAGATAGCAATACCATGTTATATTAAATAATTATAACAAACATCTACTTACTGTTTTTCCATAATTCTACATAGCATTCTATTAAGCTTACATTGGTGTCCATAATAGATAGCGATTGAAAGGATTTATATTAGTCCTGTGGAGAAAATAAGCAGAACTGAATCTATGTAATTCAAGGTAACCATAATAAACATTCTCTAAGTGTTTTTCTATAATTCTCCGTTTCATTCTAATCAGTTTACAATACCATTCTTTGTGGAAAGAGCTTTATCGGATTCATACAAGCAATGAGGAGATTGCAATACCTTGTAACTATATAATCTTATATAAGTATAACAAACATCTACTTACTGTTTTTCCATAATTCTACATAGCATTCTATTAAGCTTACATTGGTGTCCATAATGGATAGCGATTGAAAGGATTCATAATAGTCCTGTGGAGAAAATAAGCAGAACTGAATCTATGTAATTCAAGGTAACCATAATAAACATTCTAAAAGTGTTTTTCTAAAATTCTCTGTTTCATTCTAATCAGTCTACAATAGCATTCTTTGTGGAAAGAGCTTTATCGGATTCATACAAGCAATGAGGAGATTGCAATACCTAGTAACTATGTTATCTTATATAATTATAACAAACATCTACTTACTGTTTTTCCATAATTCTACCTAGCATACTTTTAAGCTTACATTGCTGTTATTAGTGGACAGCGATTGAAAGGATTCATAGCAGTACTGCATATTGATAAATCAGGACTAAATCTATGTAATTCAAGGTAACCATAACAAACATTCACTAAGTGTTTTTCTAGAATTCTTCGTTTAATTCTAATCTGTTTACATTGGCATTCTTTATGTAAAGAGGTTGATCGAATTCATACAAGAAATGACAATATAGCAATACCTAGTAACTATGTAATCTTATATAATTATAACAAACATTACTGTTTTTCCACAATTCTACGTAGCATTCTATTAAGCTACATCGGTGTTCATAGTGGATAGCGATTGAAAGGATTCATAAAAGTAAAGCGGAGCTATCAAGCAGCACTAAATCTAGGTAATTCATGGTTACCATAATAAACATTCTCTAAGTGTTTTTCTAAAAATTCTCCATTTCATTCGAATCAGTTTACAATACCATTCTTTGTGGAAAGAGATTTATCGGATTCATAAGAGCAATGAGGAGATAGCAATACCATGTTATATTAAATAATTATAACAAACATCTACTTACTGTTTTTCCACAATTCTACGGAGCATTCTATTAAGGTTACATTGGTGTTCATAGTGGATAGCGTTTGAAAGGATTCATAACAGTACTGCAGAGATATCAAGCAGCCCTAAATCTAGGTAATTCAGGGTTACCATAATAAACATTCTCTAAGTGTATTTCTAAAATTCTCCGTTTCATTCGAATCAGTTTAGAATACCATTCTTTGTGGAAAGAGATTTATCGGATTCATAAGAGCAATGAGGAGATAGCAATACCTAGTAATTATGTTATATTAAATAATTATAACATACATCTACTTACTGTTTTTCCACAATTCTATGTAGCATTCTCTTAAGCTTACATTGGTGTTCATAATGGATAGCGATTGAAAGGATTCATATTAGTACTGCGAAGAAATTAGGCAGAACTGAATCAATGTAATTCAAGGATACCATAATAAACATTCTCTAAGGGTTTTTCTATAATTCTCCGTTTCATTCTAATCAGTTTACAATACCATTCTTTGTGGAAAGAGCTTTATCGGATTCATACAAGCAATGAGGAGATAGCAATACCTAGTAACTATATAATCTTATATAAGTATAACAAACATCTACTTACTGTTTTTCCATAATTCTACATAGCATTCTATTAAGCTTACATTGGTGTCCATAATGGATAGCGATTGAAAGGATTCATATTAGTCCCGTGGAGAAAATTAGCAGAACTGAATCTATGTAATTCCAGGTAACCATAATAAACATTCTATAAGTCTACGTAGCATTCTATTAAGGTTACATTGGTGTACTGCAGAGATATCAAGCAGCCCTAAATCTAGGTAATTCAGGGTTACCATAATAAACATTCTCTAAGTGTATTTCTAAAATTCTCCGTTTCATTCGAATCAGTTTAGAATATCATTCTTTGTGGAAAGAGCTTTATCGGATTCATACAAGCAATGAGGAGATAGCAATACCTAGTAACTATATAATCTTATATAAGTATAACAAACATCTACTTACTGTTTTTCCATAATTCTACGTAGCATTCTATTAAGCTTACATTGGTGTCCATAATGGATAGCGATTGAAAGGATTCATATTAGTCCCGTGGAGAAAATTAGCAGAACTGAATCTACGTAATTCAAGGATACCATAATAAACATTCTCTAAGGGTTTTTCTATAATTCTCCGTTTCATTCTAATCAGTTTACAATACCATTCTTTGTGGAAAGAGCTTTATCGGATTCAAACAAGCAATGAGGAGATAACAATACCTTGTAACTATATAATCTTATATAAGTATAACAAACATCTACTTACTGTTTTTCCATAATTCTACATAGCATTCTATTAAGCTTACATTGGTGTCCATAATGGATAGCGATTGAAAGGATTCATATTAGTCCTGTGGAGAAAATTAGCAGAACTGAATCTATGTAATTCAAGGTAACCATAATAAACATTCTAAAAGTGTTTTTCTAAAATTCTCTGTTTCATTCTAATCAGTCTACAATAGCATTCTTTGTGGAAAGAGCTTTATCGGATTCATACAAGCAATGAGGAGATTGCAATACCTAGTAACTATGTCATCTTATATAATTATAACAATCTACTTACTGTTTTTCCATAATTCTACCTAGCATACTTTTAAGCTTACATTGCTGTTATTAGTGGACAGCGATTGAAAGGATTCATAGCAGTACTGCATATTGATGAAGCAGGACTAAATCTATGTAATTCAAGGTAACCATAACAAACATTCACTAAGTGTTTTTCTAGAATTCTTCGTTTAATTCTAATCTGTTTACATTGGCATTCTTTATGTAAAGAGGTTGATCGAATTCATACAAGAAATGACAATATAGCAATACCTAGTAACTATGTAATCTTATATAATTATAACAAACATCTACTTACTGTTTTTCCACAATTCTACGTAGCATTTTATAAAGGTTACATCGGTGTTCATAGTGGATAGCGATTGAAAGGATTCATAACAGTACTGCGGAGATATCAAGCCGCACTAAATCTAGGGAATTCAAGGTTACCATAATAAACATTCTCTAAGTGTATTTCTAAAAATTCTCCATTTCATTCGAATCAGTTTACAATACCATTCTTTGTGCAAAGAGATTTATCGGATTCATAAGAGCAATGAGGAGATAGCAATACCATGTTATATTAAATAATTATAACAAACATCTACTTACTGTTTTTCCACAATTCTACGGAGCATTCTATTAAGGTTACATTGGTGTTCATAGTGGATAGCGTTTGAAAGGATTCATAACAGTACTGCAGAGATATCAAGCAGCCCTAAATCTAGGTAATTCAGGGTTACCATAATAAACATTCTCTAAGTGTATTTCTAAAATTCTCCGTTTCATTCGAATCAGTTTAGAATACCATTCTTTGTGGAAAGAGATTTATCGGATTCATAAGAGCAATGAGGAGATAGCAATACCTAGTAATTATGTTATATTAAATAATTATAACATACATCTACTTACTGTTTTTCCACAATTCTATGTAGCATTCTCTTAAGCTTACATTGGTGTTCATAATGGATAGCGATTGAAAGGATTCATATTAGTACTGCGAAGAAATTAGGCAGAACTGAATCAATGTAATTCAAGGATACCATAATAAACATTCTCTAAGGGTTTTTCTATAATTCTCCGTTTCATTCTAATCAGTTTACAATACCATTCTTTGTGGAAAGAGATTTATCGGATTCATACAAGCAATGAGGAGATAACAATACCTAGTAACTATATAATCTTATATAAGTATAACAAACATCTACTTACTGTTTTTCCATAATTCTACATAGCATTCTATTAAGCTTACATTGGTGTCCATAATGGATAGCGATTGAAAGGATTCATATTAGTCCCGTGGAGAAAATAAGCAGAACTGAATCTATGTAATTCAAGGTAACCATAATAAACATTCTAAAAGTGTTTTTCTAAAATTCTCTGTTTCATTCTAATCAGTCTACAATAGCATTCTTTGTGGAAAGAGCTTTATCGGATTCATACAAGCAATGAGGAGATAACAATACCTTGTAACTATATAATCTTATATAAGTATAACAAACATCTACTTACTGTTTTTCCATAATTCTACATAGCATTCTATTAAGCTTACATTGGTGTCCATAATGGATAGCGATTGAAAGGATTCATATTAGTCCTGTGGAGAAAATAAGCAGAACTGAATCTATGTAATTCAAGGTAACCATAATAAACATTCTAAAAGTGTTTTTCTAAAATTCTCTGTTTCATTCTAATCAGTCTACAATAGCATTCTTTGTGGAAAGAGCTTTATCGGATTCATACAAGCAATGAGGAGATAACAATACCTTGTAACTATATAATCTTATATAAGTATAACAAACATCTACTTACTGTTTTTCCATAATTCTACATAGCATTCTATTAAGCTTACATTGGTGTCCATAATGGATAGCGATTGAAAGGATTCATATTAGTCCTGTGGAGAAAATAAGCAGAACTGAATCTATGTAATTCAAGGTAACCATAATAAACATTCTAAAAGTGTTTTTCTAAAATTCTCTGTTTCATTCTAATCAGTCTACAATAGCATTCTTTGTGGAAAGAGCTTTATCGGATTCATACAAGCAATGAGGAGATTGCAATACCTAGTAACTATATAATCTTATAGAAGTATAACAAACATCTACTTACTGTTTTTCCATAATTCTACATAGCATTCTATTAAGCTTATATTGGTGTCCATAATGGATAGCGATTGAAAGGATTCATATTAGTCCCGTGGAGAAAATTAGCAGAACTGAATCTATGTAATTCAAGGTAACCATAATAAACATTCTATAAGTGTTTTTCTAAAATTCTTTGTTTCATTCTAATTAGTCTACAATAGCATTCTTTGTGGAAAGAGCTTTATCGGATTCATACAAGCAATGAGGAGATAACAATACCTTGTAACTATATAATCTTATATAAGTATAACAAACATCTACTTACTGTTTTTCCATAATTCTACATAGCATTCTATTAAGCTTACATTGGTGTCCATAATGGATAGCGATTGAAAGGATTCATATTAGTCCTGTGGAGAAAATAAGCAGAACTGAATCTATGTAATTCAAGGTAACCATAATAAACATTCTAAAAGTGTTTTTCTAAAATTCTCTGTTTCATTCTAATCAGTCTACAATAGCATTCTTTGTGGAAAGAGCTTTATCGGATTCATACAAGCAATGAGGAGATTGCGATACCTAGTAACTATGTCATCTTATATAATTATAACAAACATCTACTTACTGTTTTTCCATAATTCTACCTAGCATACTTTTAAGCTTACATTGCTGTTATTAGTGGACAGCGATTGAAAGGATTCATAGCAGTACTGCATATTGATGAAGCAGGACTAAATCTATGTAATTCAAGGTAACCATAACAAACATTCACTAAGTGTTTTTCTAGGATTCTTCGTTTAATTCTAATCTGTTTACATTGGCATTCTTTATGTAAAGAGGTTGATCGAATTCATACAAGAAATGACAATATAGCAATACCTAGTAACTATGTAATCTTATATAATTATAACAAACATCTACTTACTGTTTTTCCACAATTCTACGTAGCATTTTATAAAGGTTACATCGGTGTTCATAGTGGATAGCGATTGAAAGGATTCATAACAGTACTGCGGAGATATCAAGCAGCACTAAATCTAGGGAATTCAAGGTTACCATAATAAACATTCTCTGTGTTTTTCTATAATTCTCCGTTTCATTCTAATCAGTTTACAATACCATTCTTTGTGGAAAGAGCTTTATCGGATTCATACAAGCAACGAGGAGATAGCAATACCTAGTAACTATATAATCTTATATAATTATAACAAACATTACTGTTTTTCCACAATTCTACGTAGCATTCTATTAAGCTACATCGGTGTTCATAGTGGATAGCGATTGAAAGGATTCATAAAAGTAAAGCGGAGCTATCAAGCAGCACTAAATCTAGGTAATTCATGGTTACCATAATAAACATTCTCTAAGTGTTTTTCTAAAAATTCTCCATTTCATTCGAATCAGTTTACAATACCATTCTTTGTGGAAAGAGATTTATCGGATTCATAAGAGCAATGAGGAGATAGCAATACCATGTTATATTAAATAATTATAACAAACATCTACTTACTGTTTTTCCACAATTCTACGGAGCATTCTATTAAGGTTACATTGGTGTTCATAGTGGATAGCGTTTGAAAGGATTCATAACAGTACTGCAGAGATATCAAGCAGCCCTAAATCTAGGTAATTCAGGGTTACCATAATAAACATTCTCTAAGTGTATTTCTAAAATTCTCCGTTTCATTCGAATCAGTTTAGAATACCATTCTTTGTGGAAAGAGATTTATCGGATTCATAAGAGCAATGAGGAGATAGCAATACCTAGTAATTATGTTATATTAAATAATTATAACATACATCTACTTACTGTTTTTCCACAATTCTATGTAGCATTCTCTTAAGCTTACATTGCTGTTCATAATGGATAGCGATTGAAAGGATTCATATTAGTACTGCGAAGAAATTAGGCAGAACTGAATCAATGTAATTCAAGGATACCATAATAAACATTCTCTAAGGGTTTTTCTATAATTCTCCGTTTCATTCTAATCAGTTTACAATACCATTCTTTGTGGAAAGAGCTTTATCGGATTCATACAAGCAATGAGGAGATAGCAATACCTAGTAACTATATAATCTTATATAAGTATAACAAACATCTACTTACTGTTTTTCCATAATTCTACATAGCATTCTATTAAGCTTACATTGGTGTCCATAATGGATAGCGATTGAAAGGATTCATATTAGTCCCGTGGAGAAAATTAGCAGAACTGAATCTATGTAATTCCAGGTAACCATAATAAACATTCTATAAGTCTACGTAGCATTCTATTAAGGTTACATTGGTGTACTGCAGAGATATCAAGCAGCCCTAAATCTAGGTAATTCAGGGTTACCATAATAAACATTCTCTAAGTGTATTTCTAAAATTCTCCGTTTCATTCGAATCAGTTTAGAATATCATACTTTGTGGAAAGAGCTTTATCGGATTCATACAAGCAATGAGGAGATAACAATACCTAGTAACTATATAATCTTATATAAGTATAACAAACATCTACTTACTGTTTTTCCATAATTCTACATAGCATTCTATTAAGCTTACATTGGTGTCCATAATGGATAGCGATTGAAAGGATTCATATTAGTCCCGTGGAGAAAATTAGCAGAACTGAATCTATGTAATTCAAGGTAACCATAATAAACATTCTATAAGTGTTTTTCTAAAATTCTTTGTTTCATTCTAATTAGTCTACAATAGCATTCTTTGTGGAAAGAGCTTTATCGGATTCATACAAGCAATGAGGAGATAACAATACCTTGTAACTATATAATCTTATATAAGTATAACGAACATCTACTTACTGTTTTTCCACAATTCTACGTAGCATTCTATTAAGCCTACATTGGTGTTCATAGTGTATAGCGATTGAAAGGATTCATAACAGTAAAGCGCAGCTATCAAGCACCAATAAATCTAGGTAATTCATGGTTACCATAATAAACATTCTCTAAGTGTTTTTCTATAATTCTCCGTTTCATTCTAATCAGTTTACAATACCATTCTTTGTGGAAAGAGCTTTATCGGATTCATAACAGCAATGAGGAGATAGCAATACCTAGTAACTATATAATCTTATATAAGTATAACAAACATCTACTTACTGTTTTTCCATAATTCTACATAGCATTCTATTAAGCTTACATTGGTGTCCATAATGGATAGCGATTGAAAGGATTCATATTAGTCCTGTGGAGAAAATAAGCAGAACTGAATCTACGTAATTCAAGGTAACCATAATAAACATTCTAAAAGTGTTTTTCTAAAATTCTCTGTTTCATTCTAATCAGTCTACAATAGCATTCTTTGTGGAAAGAGCTTTATCGGATTTATCGGAGAGCCAGTTTGGTGTAGTGGTTAAGTGTGAGGACTCTTATCTGGGAGAACCGGGTTTGATTCCCCACTCCTCCACTTGCACCTGCTGGAATGGCCTTGGGTCAGCCATAGCTCTGGCAGAGGTTGTCCTTGAAAGGGCAGCTGCTGTGAGAGCCCTCTCCAGCCCCACCTACCTCACAGGGTGTCTGTTGTGGGGGAGGAAGGTAAAGGAGATTGTGAGCCGCTCTGAGACTCTTCGGAGTGGAGGGCGGGATATAAATCCAATATCATCATCATCATATCATCATCATCTTATACAAGCAATGAGGAGATTGCAATACCTAGTAACTATGTCATCTTATATAATTATAACAAACATCTACTTACTGTTTTTCCATAATTCTACCTAGCATACTTTTAAGCTTACATTGCTGTTATTAGTGGACAGCGATTGAAAGGATTCATAGCAGTACTGCATATTGATGAAGCAGGACTAAATCTATGTAATTCAAGGTAACCATAACAAACATTCACTAAGTGTTTTTCTAGAATTCTTCGTTTAATTCTAATCTGTTTACATTGGCATTCTTTATGTAAAGAGGTTGATCGAATTCATACAAGAAATGACAATATAGCAATACCTAGTAACTATGTAATCTTATATAATTATAACAAACATCTACTTACTGGTTTTCCACAATTCTACGTAGCATTTTATAAAGGTTACATCGGTGTTCATAGTGGATAGCGATTGATAGGATTCATAACAGTACTGCGGAGATATCAAGCAGCACTAAATCTAAGGAATTCAAGGTTACCATAATAAACATTCTCTGTGTTTTTCTATAATTCTCCGTTTCATTCTAATCAGTTTACAATACCATTCTTTGTGGAAAGAGATTTATCGGATTCATAAGAGCAATGAGGAGATAGCAATACCATGTTATATTAAATAATTATAACAAACATCTACTTACTGTTTTTCCATAATTCTACATAGCATTCTATTAAGCTTACATTGGTGTCCATAATAGATAGCGATTGAAAGGATTTATATTAGTCCTGTGGAGAAAATAAGCAGAACTGAATCTATGTAATTCAAGGTAACCATAATAAACATTCTCTAAGTGTTTTTCTATAATTCTCCGTTTCATTCTAATCAGTTTACAATACCATTCTTTGTGGAAAGAGCTTTATCGGATTCATACAAGCAATGAGGAGATTGCAATACCTTGTAACTATATAATCTTATATAAGTATAACAAACATCTACTTACTGTTTTTCCATAATTCTACATAGCATTCTATTAAGCTTACATTGGTGTCCATAATGGATAGCGATTGAAAGGATTCATAATAGTCCTGTGGAGAAAATAAGCAGAACTGAATCTATGTAATTCAAGGTAACCATAATAAACATTCTAAAAGTGTTTTTCTAAAATTCTCTGTTTCATTCTAATCAGTCTACAATAGCATTCTTTGTGGAAAGAGCTTTATCGGATTCATACAAGCAATGAGGAGATTGCAATACCTAGTAACTATGTTATCTTATATAATTATAACAAACATCTACTTACTGTTTTTCCATAATTCTACCTAGCATACTTTTAAGCTTACATTGCTGTTATTAGTGGACAGCGATTGAAAGGATTCATAGCAGTACTGCATATTGATAAATCAGGACTAAATCTATGTAATTCAAGGTAACCATAACAAACATTCACTAAGTGTTTTTCTAGAATTCTTCGTTTAATTCTAATCTGTTTACATTGGCATTCTTTATGTAAAGAGGTTGATCGAATTCATACAAGAAATGACAATATAGCAATACCTAGTAACTATGTAATCTTATATAATTATAACAAACATTACTGTTTTTCCACAATTCTACGTAGCATTCTATTAAGCTACATCGGTGTTCATAGTGGATAGCGATTGAAAGGATTCATAAAAGTAAAGCGGAGCTATCAAGCAGCACTAAATCTAGGTAATTCATGGTTACCATAATAAACATTCTCTAAGTGTTTTTCTAAAAATTCTCCATTTCATTCGAATCAGTTTACAATACCATTCTTTGTGGAAAGAGATTTATCGGATTCATAAGAGCAATGAGGAGATAGCAATACCATGTTATATTAAATAATTATAACAAACATCTACTTACTGTTTTTCCACAATTCTACGGAGCATTCTATTAAGGTTACATTGGTGTTCATAGTGGATAGCGTTTGAAAGGATTCATAACAGTACTGCAGAGATATCAAGCAGCCCTAAATCTAGGTAATTCAGGGTTACCATAATAAACATTCTCTAAGTGTATTTCTAAAATTCTCCGTTTCATTCGAATCAGTTTAGAATACCATTCTTTGTGGAAAGAGATTTATCGGATTCATAAGAGCAATGAGGAGATAGCAATACCTAGTAATTATGTTATATTAAATAATTATAACATACATCTACTTACTGTTTTTCCACAATTCTATGTAGCATTCTCTTAAGCTTACATTGGTGTTCATAATGGATAGCGATTGAAAGGATTCATATTAGTACTGCGAAGAAATTAGGCAGAACTGAATCAATGTAATTCAAGGATACCATAATAAACATTCTCTAAGGGTTTTTCTATAATTCTCCGTTTCATTCTAATCAGTTTACAATACCATTCTTTGTGGAAAGAGCTTTATCGGATTCATACAAGCAATGAGGAGATAGCAATACCTAGTAACTATATAATCTTATATAAGTATAACAAACATCTACTTACTGTTTTTCCATAATTCTACATAGCATTCTATTAAGCTTACATTGGTGTCCATAATGGATAGCGATTGAAAGGATTCATATTAGTCCCGTGGAGAAAATTAGCAGAACTGAATCTATGTAATTCCAGGTAACCATAATAAACATTCTATAAGTCTACGTAGCATTCTATTAAGGTTACATTGGTGTACTGCAGAGATATCAAGCAGCCCTAAATCTAGGTAATTCAGGGTTACCATAATAAACATTCTCTAAGTGTATTTCTAAAATTCTCCGTTTCATTCGAATCAGTTTAGAATATCATTCTTTGTGGAAAGAGCTTTATCGGATTCATACAAGCAATGAGGAGATAGCAATACCTAGTAACTATATAATCTTATATAAGTATAACAAACATCTACTTACTGTTTTTCCATAATTCTACGTAGCATTCTATTAAGCTTACATTGGTGTCCATAATGGATAGCGATTGAAAGGATTCATATTAGTCCCGTGGAGAAAATTAGCAGAACTGAATCTACGTAATTCAAGGATACCATAATAAACATTCTCTAAGGGTTTTTCTATAATTCTCCGTTTCATTCTAATCAGTTTACAATACCATTCTTTGTGGAAAGAGCTTTATCGGATTCAAACAAGCAATGAGGAGATAACAATACCTTGTAACTATATAATCTTATATAAGTATAACAAACATCTACTTACTGTTTTTCCATAATTCTACATAGCATTCTATTAAGCTTACATTGGTGTCCATAATGGATAGCGATTGAAAGGATTCATATTAGTCCTGTGGAGAAAATTAGCAGAACTGAATCTATGTAATTCAAGGTAACCATAATAAACATTCTAAAAGTGTTTTTCTAAAATTCTCTGTTTCATTCTAATCAGTCTACAATAGCATTCTTTGTGGAAAGAGCTTTATCGGATTCATACAAGCAATGAGGAGATTGCAATACCTAGTAACTATGTCATCTTATATAATTATAACAATCTACTTACTGTTTTTCCATAATTCTACCTAGCATACTTTTAAGCTTACATTGCTGTTATTAGTGGACAGCGATTGAAAGGATTCATAGCAGTACTGCATATTGATGAAGCAGGACTAAATCTATGTAATTCAAGGTAACCATAACAAACATTCACTAAGTGTTTTTCTAGAATTCTTCGTTTAATTCTAATCTGTTTACATTGGCATTCTTTATGTAAAGAGGTTGATCGAATTCATACAAGAAATGACAATATAGCAATACCTAGTAACTATGTAATCTTATATAATTATAACAAACATCTACTTACTGTTTTTCCACAATTCTACGTAGCATTTTATAAAGGTTACATCGGTGTTCATAGTGGATAGCGATTGAAAGGATTCATAACAGTACTGCGGAGATATCAAGCCGCACTAAATCTAGGGAATTCAAGGTTACCATAATAAACATTCTCTAAGTGTATTTCTAAAAATTCTCCATTTCATTCGAATCAGTTTACAATACCATTCTTTGTGGAAAGAGATTTATCGGATTCATAAGAGCAATGAGGAGATAGCAATACCATGTTATATTAAATAATTATAACAAACATCTACTTACTGTTTTTCCACAATTCTACGGAGCATTCTATTAAGGTTACATTGGTGTTCATAGTGGATAGCGTTTGAAAGGATTCATAACAGTACTGCAGAGATATCAAGCAGCCCTAAATCTAGGTAATTCAGGGTTACCATAATAAACATTCTCTAAGTGTATTTCTAAAATTCTCCGTTTCATTCGAATCAGTTTAGAATACCATTCTTTGTGGAAAGAGATTTATCGGATTCATAAGAGCAATGAGGAGATAGCAATACCTAGTAATTATGTTATATTAAATAATTATAACATACATCTACTTACTGTTTTTCCACAATTCTATGTAGCATTCTCTTAAGCTTACATTGGTGTTCATAATGGATAGCGATTGAAAGGATTCATATTAGTACTGCGAAGAAATTAGGCAGAACTGAATCAATGTAATTCAAGGATACCATAATAAACATTCTCTAAGGGTTTTTCTATAATTCTCCGTTTCATTCTAATCAGTTTACAATACCATTCTTTGTGGAAAGAGATTTATCGGATTCATACAAGCAATGAGGAGATAACAATACCTAGTAACTATATAATCTTATATAAGTATAACAAACATCTACTTACTGTTTTTCCATAATTCTACATAGCATTCTATTAAGCTTACATTGGTGTCCATAATGGATAGCGATTGAAAGGATTCATATTAGTCCCGTGGAGAAAATAAGCAGAACTGAATCTATGTAATTCAAGGTAACCATAATAAACATTCTAAAAGTGTTTTTCTAAAATTCTCTGTTTCATTCTAATCAGTCTACAATAGCATTCTTTGTGGAAAGAGCTTTATCGGATTCATACAAGCAATGAGGAGATAACAATACCTTGTAACTATATAATCTTATATAAGTATAACAAACATCTACTTACTGTTTTTCCATAATTCTACATAGCATTCTATTAAGCTTACATTGGTGTCCATAATGGATAGCGATTGAAAGGATTCATATTAGTCCTGTGGAGAAAATAAGCAGAACTGAATCTATGTAATTCAAGGTAACCATAATAAACATTCTAAAAGTGTTTTTCTAAAATTCTCTGTTTCATTCTAATCAGTCTACAATAGCATTCTTTGTGGAAAGAGCTTTATCGGATTCATACAAGCAATGAGGAGATAACAATACCTTGTAACTATATAATCTTATATAAGTATAACAAACATCTACTTACTGTTTTTCCATAATTCTACATAGCATTCTATTAAGCTTACATTGGTGTCCATAATGGATAGCGATTGAAAGGATTCATATTAGTCCTGTGGAGAAAATAAGCAGAACTGAATCTATGTAATTCAAGGTAACCATAATAAACATTCTAAAAGTGTTTTTCTAAAATTCTCTGTTTCATTCTAATCAGTCTACAATAGCATTCTTTGTGGAAAGAGCTTTATCGGATTCATACAAGCAATGAGGAGATTGCAATACCTAGTAACTATATAATCTTATAGAAGTATAACAAACATCTACTTACTGTTTTTCCATAATTCTACATAGCATTCTATTAAGCTTACATTGGTGTCCATAATGGATAGCGATTGAAAGGATTCATATTAGTCCCGTGGAGAAAATTAGCAGAACTGAATCTATGTAATTCAAGGTAACCATAATAAACATTCTATAAGTGTTTTTCTAAAATTCTTTGTTTCATTCTAATTAGTCTACAATAGCATTCTTTGTGGAAAGAGCTTTATCGGATTCATACAAGCAATGAGGAGATAACAATACCTTGTAACTATATAATCTTATATAAGTATAACAAACATCTACTTACTGTTTTTCCATAATTCTACATAGCATTCTATTAAGCTTACATTGGTGTCCATAATGGATAGCGATTGAAAGGATTCATATTAGTCCTGTGGAGAAAATAAGCAGAACTGAATCTATGTAATTCAAGGTAACCATAATAAACATTCTAAAAGTGTTTTTCTAAAATTCTCTGTTTCATTCTAATCAGTCTACAATAGCATTCTTTGTGGAAAGAGCTTTATCGGATTCATACAAGCAATGAGGAGATTGCGATACCTAGTAACTATGTCATCTTATATAATTATAACAAACATCTACTTACTGTTTTTCCATAATTCTACCTAGCATACTTTTAAGCTTACATTGCTGTTATTAGTGGACAGCGATTGAAAGGATTCATAGCAGTACTGCATATTGATGAAGCAGGACTAAATCTATGTAATTCAAGGTAACCATAACAAACATTCACTAAGTGTTTTTCTAGGATTCTTCGTTTAATTCTAATCTGTTTACATTGGCATTCTTTATGTAAAGAGGTTGATCGAATTCATACAAGAAATGACAATATAGCAATACCTAGTAACTATGTAATCTTATATAATTATAACAAACATCTACTTACTGTTTTTCCACAATTCTACGTAGCATTTTATAAAGGTTACATCGGTGTTCATAGTGGATAGCGATTGAAAGGATTCATAACAGTACTGCGGAGATATCAAGCAGCACTAAATCTAGGGAATTCAAGGTTACCATAATAAACATTCTCTGTGTTTTTCTATAATTCTCCGTTTCATTCTAATCAGTTTACAATACCATTCTTTGTGGAAAGAGCTTTATCGGATTCATACAAGCAACGAGGAGATAGCAATACCTAGTAACTATATAATCTTATATAATTATAACAAACATTACTGTTTTTCCACAATTCTACGTAGCATTCTATTAAGCTACATCGGTGTTCATAGTGGATAGCGATTGAAAGGATTCATAAAAGTAAAGCGGAGCTATCAAGCAGCACTAAATCTAGGTAATTCATGGTTACCATAATAAACATTCTCTAAGTGTTTTTCTAAAAATTCTCCATTTCATTCGAATCAGTTTACAATACCATTCTTTGTGGAAAGAGATTTATCGGATTCATAAGAGCAATGAGGAGATAGCAATACCATGTTATATTAAATAATTATAACAAACATCTACTTACTGTTTTTCCACAATTCTACGGAGCATTCTATTAAGGTTACATTGGTGTTCATAGTGGATAGCGTTTGAAAGGATTCATAACAGTACTGCAGAGATATCAAGCAGCCCTAAATCTAGGTAATTCAGGGTTACCATAATAAACATTCTCTAAGTGTATTTCTAAAATTCTCCGTTTCATTCGAATCAGTTTAGAATACCATTCTTTGTGGAAAGAGATTTATCGGATTCATAAGAGCAATGAGGAGATAGCAATACCTAGTAATTATGTTATATTAAATAATTATAACATACATCTACTTACTGTTTTTCCACAATTCTATGTAGCATTCTCTTAAGCTTACATTGCTGTTCATAATGGATAGCGATTGAAAGGATTCATATTAGTACTGCGAAGAAATTAGGCAGAACTGAATCAATGTAATTCAAGGATACCATAATAAACATTCTCTAAGGGTTTTTCTATAATTCTCCGTTTCATTCTAATCAGTTTACAATACCATTCTTTGTGGAAAGAGCTTTATCGGATTCATACAAGCAATGAGGAGATAGCAATACCTAGTAACTATATAATCTTATATAAGTATAACAAACATCTACTTACTGTTTTTCCATAATTCTACATAGCATTCTATTAAGCTTACATTGGTGTCCATAATGGATAGCGATTGAAAGGATTCATATTAGTCCCGTGGAGAAAATTAGCAGAACTGAATCTATGTAATTCCAGGTAACCATAATAAACATTCTATAAGTCTACGTAGCATTCTATTAAGGTTACATTGGTGTACTGCAGAGATATCAAGCAGCCCTAAATCTAGGTAATTCAGGGTTACCATAATAAACATTCTCTAAGTGTATTTCTAAAATTCTCCGTTTCATTCGAATCAGTTTAGAATATCATACTTTGTGGAAAGAGCTTTATCGGATTCATACAAGCAATGAGGAGATAACAATACCTAGTAACTATATAATCTTATATAAGTATAACAAACATCTACTTACTGTTTTTCCATAATTCTACATAGCATTCTATTAAGCTTACATTGGTGTCCATAATGGATAGCGATTGAAAGGATTCATATTAGTCCCGTGGAGAAAATTAGCAGAACTGAATCTATGTAATTCAAGGTAACCATAATAAACATTCTATAAGTGTTTTTCTAAAATTCTTTGTTTCATTCTAATTAGTCTACAATAGCATTCTTTGTGGAAAGAGCTTTATCGGATTCATACAAGCAATGAGGAGATAACAATACCTTGTAACTATATAATCTTATATAAGTATAACAAACATCTACTTACTGTTTTTCCATAATTCTACATAGCATTCTATTAAGCTTACATTGGTGTCCATAATGGATAGCGATTGAAAGGATTCATATTAGTCCCGTGGAGAAAATTAGCAGAACTGAATCTTTGTAATTCCAGGTAACCATAATAAACATTCTATAAGTGTTTTTCTAAAATTCTCTGTTTCATTCTAATTAGTCTACAATAGCATTCTTTGTGGAAAGAGCTTTATCGGATTCATACAAGCAATGAGGAGATAATACCTTGTAACTATATAATCTTATATAAGTATAACGAACATCTACTTACTGTTTTTCCACAATTCTACGTAGCATTCTATTAAGCCTACATTGGTGTTCATAGTGTATAGCGATTGAAAGGATTCATAACAGTAAAGCGCAGCTATCAAGCACCAATAAATCTAGGTAATTCATGGTTACCATAATAAACATTCTCTAAGTGTTTTTCTATAATTCTCCGTTTCATTCTAATCAGTTTACAATACCATTCTTTGTGGAAAGAGATTTATCGGATTCATAAGAGCAATGAGGAGATAGCAATACCATGTTATATTAAATAATTATAACAAACATCTACTTACTGTTTTTCCACAATTCTACGGAGCATTCTATTAAGGTTACATTGGTGTTCATAGTGGATAGCGTTTGAAAGGATTCATAACAGTACTGCAGAGATATCAAGCAGCCCTAAATCTAGGTAATTCAGGGTTACCATAATAAACATTCTCTAAGTGTATTTCTAAAATTCTCCGTTTCATTCGAATCAGTTTAGAATACCATTCTTTGTGGAAAGAGATTTATCGGATTCATAAGAGCAATGAGGAGATAGCAATACCTAGTAATTATGTTATATTAAATAATTATAACATACATCTACTTACTGTTTTTCCACAATTCTATGTAGCATTCTCTTAAGCTTACATTGCTGTTCATAATGGATAGCGATTGAAAGGATTCATATTAGTACTGCGAAGAAATTAGGCAGAACTGAATCAATGTAATTCAAGGATACCATAATAAACATTCTCTAAGGGTTTTTCTATAATTCTCCGTTTCATTCTAATCAGTTTACAATACCATTCTTTGTGGAAAGAGCTTTATCGGATTCATACAAGCAATGAGGAGATAGCAATACCTAGTAACTATATAATCTTATATAAGTATAACAAACATCTACTTACTGTTTTTCCATAATTCTACATAGCATTCTATTAAGCTTACATTGGTGTCCATAATGGATAGCGATTGAAAGGATTCATATTAGTCCCGTGGAGAAAATTAGCAGAACTGAATCTATGTAATTCCAGGTAACCATAATAAACATTCTATAAGTCTACGTAGCATTCTATTAAGGTTACATTGGTGTACTGCAGAGATATTAAGCAGCCCTAAATCTAGGTAATTCAGGGTTACCATAATAAACATTCTCTAAGTGTATTTCTAAAATTCTCCGTTTCATTCGAATCAGTTTAGAATACCATTCTTTGTGGAAAGAGATTTATCGGATTCATAAGAGCAATGAGGAGATAGCAATACCTAGTAATTATGTTATATTAAATAATTATAACATACATCTACTTACTGTTTTTCCACAATTCTATGTAGCATTCTATTAAGCTTACATTGGTGTCCATAATGGATAGCGATTGAAAGGATTCATATTAGTACTGCGAAGAAATTAGGCAGAACTGAATCAATGTAATTCAAGGATACCATAATAAACATTCTCTAAGGGTTTTTCTATAATTCTCCGTTTCATTCTAATCAGTTTACAATACCATTCTTTGTGGAAAGAGATTTATCGGATTCATACAAGCAATGAGGAGATAACAATACCTAGTAACTATATAATCTTATATAAGTATAACAAACATCTACTTACTGTTTTTCCATAATTCTACATAGCATTCTATTAAGCTTACATTGGTGTCCATAATGGATAGCGATTGAAAGGATTCATATTAGTCCCGTGGAGAAAATAAGCAGAACTGAATCTATGTAATTCAAGGTAACCATAATAAACATTCTAAAAGTGTTTTTCTAAAATTCTCTGTTTCATTCTAATCAGTCTACAATAGCATTCTTTGTGGAAAGAGCTTTATCGGATTCATACAAGCAATGAGGAGATAACAATACCTTGTAACTATATAATCTTATATAAGTATAACAAACATCTACTTACTGTTTTTCCATAATTCTACATAGCATTCTATTAAGCTTACATTGGTGTCCATAATGGATAGCGATTGAAAGGATTCATATTAGTCCTGTGGAGAAAATAAGCAGAACTGAATCTATGTAATTCAAGGTAACCATAATAAACATTCTAAAAGTGTTTTTCTAAAATTCTCTGTTTCATTCTAATCAGTCTACAATAGCATTCTTTGTGGAAAGAGCTTTATCGGATTCATACAAGCAATGAGGAGATAACAATACCTTGTAACTATATAATCTTATATAAGTATAACAAACATCTACTTACTGTTTTTCCATAATTCTACATAGCATTCTATTAAGCTTACATTGGTGTCCATAATGGATAGCGATTGAAAGGATTCATATTAGTCCTGTGGAGAAAATAAGCAGAACTGAATCTATGTAATTCAAGGTAACCATAATAAACATTCTAAAAGTGTTTTTCTAAAATTCTCTGTTTCATTCTAATCAGTCTACAATAGCATTCTTTGTGGAAAGAGCTTTATCGGATTCATACAAGCAATGAGGAGATTGCAATACCTAGTAACTATATAATCTTATAGAAGTATAACAAACATCTACTTACTGTTTTTCCATAATTCTACATAGCATTCTATTAAGCTTACATTGGTGTCCATAATGGATAGCGATTGAAAGGATTCATATTAGTCCCGTGGAGAAAATTAGCAGAACTGAATCTATGTAATTCAAGGTAACCATAATAAACATTCTATAAGTGTTTTTCTAAAATTCTTTGTTTCATTCTAATTAGTCTACAATAGCATTCTTTGTGGAAAGAGCTTTATCGGATTCATACAAGCAATGAGGAGATAACAATACCTTGTAACTATATAATCTTATATAAGTATAACAAACATCTACTTACTGTTTTTCCATAATTCTACGTAGCATTCTATTAAGCTTACATTGGTGTCCATAATGGATAGCGATTGAAAGGATTCATATTAGTCCTGTGGAGAAAATAAGCAGAACTGAATCTATGTAATTCAAGGTAACCATAATAAACATTCTAAAAGTGTTTTTCTAAAATTCTCTGTTTCATTCTAATCAGTCTACAATAGCATTCTTTGTGGAAAGAGCTTTATCGGATTCATACAAGCAATGAGGAGATTGCGATACCTAGTAACTATGTCATCTTATATAATTATAACAAACATCTACTTACTGTTTTTCCATAATTCTACCTAGCATACTTTTAAGCTTACATTGCTGTTATTAGTGGACAGCGATTGAAAGGATTCATAGCAGTACTGCATATTGATGAAGCAGGACTAAATCTATGTAATTCAAGGTAACCATAACAAACATTCACTAAGTGTTTTTCTAGGATTCTTCGTTTAATTCTAATCTGTTTACATTGGCATTCTTTATGTAAAGAGGTTGATCGAATCCATACAAGAAATGACCATATAGCAATACCTAGTAACTATGTAATCTTATATAATTATAACAAACATCTACTTACTGTTTTTCCACAATTCTACGTAGCATTTTATAAAGGTTACATCGGTGTTCATAGTGGATAGCGATTGAAAGGATTCATAACAGTACTGCGGAGATATCAAGCAGCACTAAATCTAGGGAATTCAAGGTTACCATAATAAACATTCTCTGTGTTTTTCTATAATTCTCCGTTTCATTCTAATCAGTTTACAATACCATTCTTTGTGGAAAGAGCTTTATCGGATTCATACAAGCAACGAGGAGATAGCAATACCTAGTAACTATATAATCTTATATAATTATAACAAACATTACTGTTTTTCCACAATTCTACGTAGCATTCTATTAAGCTACATCGGTGTTCATAGTGGATAGCGATTGAAAGGATTCATAAAAGTAAAGCGGAGCTATCAAGCAGCACTAAATCTAGGTAATTCATGGTTACCATAATAAACATTCTCTAAGTGTTTTTCTAAAAATTCTCCATTTCATTCGAATCAGTTTACAATACCATTCTTTGTGGAAAGAGATTTATCGGATTCATCAGAGCAATGAGGAGATAGCAATACCATGTTATATTAAATAATTATAACAAACATCTACTTACTGTTTTTCCACAATTCTACGGAGCATTCTATTAAGGTTACATTGGTGTTCATAGTGGATAGCGTTTGAAAGGATTCATAACAGTACTGCAGAGATATCAAGCAGCCCTAAATCTAGGTAATTCAGGGTTACCATAATAAACATTCTCTAAGTGTATTTCTAAAATTCTCCGTTTCATTCGAATCAGTTTAGAATACCATTCTTTGTGGAAAGAGATTTATCGGATTCATAAGAGCAATGAGGAGATAGCAATACCTAGTAATTATGTTATATTAAATAATTATAACATACATCTACTTACTGTTTTTCCACAATTCTATGTAGCATTCTCTTAAGCTTACATTGCTGTTCATAATGGATAGCGATTGAAAGGATTCATATTAGTACTGCGAAGAAATTAGGCAGAACTGAATCAATGTAATTCAAGGATACCATAATAAACATTCTCTAAGGGTTTTTCTATAATTCTCCGTTTCATTCTAATCAGTTTACAATACCATTCTTTGTGGAAAGAGCTTTATCGGATTCATACAAGCAATGAGGAGATAGCAATACCTAGTAACTATATAATCTTATATAAGTATAACAAACATCTACTTACTGTTTTTCCATAATTCTACATAGCATTCTATTAAGCTTACATTGGTGTCCATAATGGATAGCGATTGAAAGGATTCATATTAGTCCCGTGGAGAAAATTAGCAGAACTGAATCTATGTAATTCCAGGTAACCATAATAAACATTCTATAAGTCTACGTAGCATTCTATTAAGGTTACATTGGTGTACTGCAGAGATATCAAGCAGCCCTAAATCTAGGTAATTCAGGGTTACCATAATAAACATTCTCTAAGTGTATTTCTAAAATTCTCCGTTTCATTCGAATCAGTTTAGAATATCATACTTTGTGGAAAGAGCTTTATCGGATTCATACAAGCAATGAGGAGATAACAATACCTAGTAACTATATAATCTTATATAAGTATAACAAACATCTACTTACTGTTTTTCCATAATTCTACATAGCATTCTATTAAGCTTACATTGGTGTCCATAATGGATAGCGATTGAAAGGATTCATATTAGTCCCGTGGAGAAAATTAGCAGAACTGAATCTATGTAATTCAAGGTAACCATAATAAACATTCTATAAGTGTTTTTCTAAAATTCTTTGTTTCATTCTAATTAGTCTACAATAGCATTCTTTGTGGAAAGAGCTTTATCGGATTCATACAAGCAATGAGGAGATAACAATACCTTGTAACTATATAATCTTATATAAGTATAACAAACATCTACTTACTGTTTTTCCATAATTCTACATAGCATTCTATTAAGCTTACATTGGTGTCCATAATGGATAGCGATTGAAAGGATTCATATTAGTCCCGTGGAGAAAATTAGCAGAACTGAATCTTTGTAATTCCAGGTAACCATAATAAACATTCTATAAGTGTTTTTCTAAAATTCTCTGTTTCATTCTAATTAGTCTACAATAGCATTCTTTGTGGAAAGAGCTTTATCGGATTCATACAAGCAATGAGGAGATAATACCTTGTAACTATATAATCTTATATAAGTATAACGAACATCTACTTACTGTTTTTCCACAATTCTACGTAGCATTCTATTAAGCCTACATTGGTGTTCATAGTGTATAGCGATTGAAAGGATTCATAACAGTAAAGCGCAGCTATCAAGCACCAATAAATCTAGGTAATTCATGGTTACCATAATAAACATTCTCTAAGTGTTTTTCTATAATTCTCCGTTTCATTCTAATCAGTTTACAATACCATTCTTTGTGGAAAGAGCTTTATCGGATTCATAACAGCAATGAGGAGATAGCAATACCTAGTAACTATATAATCTTATATAAGTATAAAAAACATCTACTTACTGTTTTTCCATAATTCTACATAGCATTCTATTAAGCTTACATTGGTGTCCATAATGGATAGCGATTGAAAGGATTCATATTAGTCCTGTGGAGAAAATAAGCAGAACTGAATCTACGTAATTCAAGGTAACCATAATAAACATTCTAAAAGTGTTTTTCTAAAATTCTCTGTTTCATTCTAATCAGTCTACAATAGCATTCTTTGTGGAAAGAGCTTTATCGGATTTATACAAGCAATGAGGAGATTGCAATACCTAGTAACTATGTCATCTTATATAATTATAACAAACATCTACTTACTGTTTTTCCATAATTCTACCTAGCATACTTTTAAGCTTACATTGCTGTTATTAGTGGACAGCGATTGAAAGGATTCATAGCAGTACTGCATATTGATGAAGCAGGACTAAATCTATGTAATTCAAGGTAACCATAACAAACATTCACTAAGTGTTTTTCTAGAATTCTTCGTTTAATTCTAATCTGTTTACATTGGCATTCTTTATGTAAAGAGGTTGATCGAATTCATACAAGAAATGACAATATAGCAATACCTAGTAACTATGTAATCTTATATAATTATAACAAACATCTACTTACTGGTTTTCCACAATTCTACGTAGCATTTTATAAAGGTTACATCGGTGTTCATAGTGGATAGCGATTGATAGGATTCATAACAGTACTGCGGAGATATCAAGCAGCACTAAATCTAAGGAATTCAAGGTTACCATAATAAACATTCTCTGTGTTTTTCTATAATTCTCCGTTTCATTCTAATCAGTTTACAATACCATTCTTTGTGGAAAGAGATTTATCGGATTCATAAGAGCAATGAGGAGATAGCAATACCATGTTATATTAAATAATTATAACAAACATCTACTTACTGTTTTTCCATAATTCTACATAGCATTCTATTAAGCTTACATTGGTGTCCATAATAGATAGCGATTGAAAGGATTTATATTAGTCCTGTGGAGAAAATAAGCAGAACTGAATCTATGTAATTCAAGGTAACCATAATAAACATTCTCTAAGTGTTTTTCTATAATTCTCCGTTTCATTCTAATCAGTTTACAATACCATTCTTTGTGGAAAGAGCTTTATCGGATTCATACAAGCAATGAGGAGATTGCAATACCTTGTAACTATATAATCTTATATAAGTATAACAAACATCTACTTACTGTTTTTCCATAATTCTACATAGCATTCTATTAAGCTTACATTGGTGTCCATAATGGATAGCGATTGAAAGGATTCATAATAGTCCTGTGGAGAAAATAAGCAGAACTGAATCTATGTAATTCAAGGTAACCATAATAAACATTCTAAAAGTGTTTTTCTAAAATTCTCTGTTTCATTCTAATCAGTCTACAATAGCATTCTTTGTGGAAAGAGCTTTATCGGATTCATACAAGCAATGAGGAGATTGCAATACCTAGTAACTATGTTATCTTATATAATTATAACAAACATCTACTTACTGTTTTTCCATAATTCTACCTAGCATACTTTTAAGCTTACATTGCTGTTATTAGTGGACAGCGATTGAAAGGATTCATAGCAGTACTGCATATTGATGAAGCAGGACTAAATCTATGTAATTCAAGGTAACCATAACAAACATTCACTAAGTGTTTTTCTAGGATTCTTCGTTTAATTCTAATCTGTTTACATTGGCATTCTTTATGTAAAGAGGTTGATCGAATTCATACAAGAAATGACAATATAGCAATACCTAGTAACTATGTAATCTTATATAATTATAACAAACATTACTGTTTTTCCACAATTCTACGTAGCATTCTATTAAGCTACATCGGTGTTCATAGTGGATAGCGATTGAAAGGATTCATAAAAGTAAAGCGGAGCTATCAAGCAGCACTAAATCTAGGTAATTCATGGTTACCATAATAAACATTCTCTAAGTGTTTTTCTAAAAATTCTCCATTTCATTCGAATCAGTTTACAATACCATTCTTTGTGGAAAGAGATTTATCGGATTCATAAGAGCAATGAGGAGATAGCAATACCATGTTATATTAAATAATTATAACAAACATCTACTTACTGTTTTTCCACAATTCTACGGAGCATTCTATTAAGGTTACATTGGTGTTCATAGTGGATAGCGTTTGAAAGGATTCATAACAGTACTGCAGAGATATCAAGCAGCCCTAAATCTAGGTAATTCAGGGTTACCATAATAAACATTCTCTAAGTGTATTTCTAAAATTCTCCGTTTCATTCGAATCAGTTTAGAATACCATTCTTTGTGGAAAGAGATTTATCGGATTCATAAGAGCAATGAGGAGATAGCAATACCTAGTAATTATGTTATATTAAATAATTATAACATACATCTACTTACTGTTTTTCCACAATTCTATGTAGCATTCTCTTAAGCTTACATTGGTGTTCATAATGGATAGCGATTGAAAGGATTCATATTAGTACTGCGAAGAAATTAGGCAGAACTGAATCAATGTAATTCAAGGATACCATAATAAACATTCTCTAAGGGTTTTTCTATAATTCTCCGTTTCATTCTAATCAGTTTACAATACTGTAACTATGTAATCTTATATAATTATAACAAACATTACTGTTTTTCCACAATTCTACGTAGCATTCTATTAAGCTACATCAGTGTTCATAGTGGATAGCGATTGAAAGGATTCATAAAAGTAAAGCGGAGCTATCAAGCAGCACTAAATCTAGGTAATTCATGGTTACCATAATAAACATTCTCTAAGTGTTTTTCTAAAAATTCTCCATTTCATTCGAATCAGTTTACAATACCATTCTTTGTGGAAAGAGCTTTATCGGATTCATAACAGCAATGAGGAGATAGCAATACCTAGTAACTATATAATCTTATATAAGTATAACAAACATACACTTACTGTTTTTCCATAATTCTACATAGCATTCTATTAAGCTTACATTGGTGTCCATAATGGATAGCGATTGAAAGGATTCATATTAGTCCCGTGGAGAAAATTAGCAGAACTGAATCTATGTAATTCCAGGTAACCATAATAAACATTATATAAGTCTACGTAGCATTCTATTAAGGTTACATTGGTGTACTGCAGAGATATCAAGCAGCCCTAAATCTAGGTAATTCAGGGTTACCATAATAAACATTCTCTAAGTGTATTTCTAAAATTCTCCGTTTCATTCGAATCAGTTTAGAATATCATTCTTTGTGGAAAGAGCTTTATCGGATTCATACAAGCAATGAGGAGATAGCAATACCTAGTAACTATATAATCTTATATAAGTATAACAAACATCTACTTACTGTTTTTCCATAATTCTACGTAGCATTCTATTAAGCTTACATTGGTGTCCATAATGGATAGCGATTGAAAGGATTCATATTAGTCCCGTGGAGAAAATTAGCAGAACTGAATCTATGTAATTCAAGGATACCATAATAAACATTCTCTAAGGGTTTTTCTATAATTCTCCGTTTCATTCTAATCAGTTTACAATACCATTCTTTGTGGAAAGAGCTTTATCGGATTCAAACAAGCAATGAGGAGATAACAATACCTTGTAACTATATAATCTTATATAAGTATAACAAACATCTACTTACTGTTTTTCCATAATTCTACATAGCATTCTATTAAGCTTACATTGGTGTCCATAATGGATAGCGATTGAAAGGATTCATATTACTCCTGTGGAGAAAATTAGCAGAACTGAATCTATGTAATTCAAGGTAACCATAATAAACATTCTAAAAGTGTTTTTCTAAAATTCTCTGTTTCATTCTAATCAGTCTACAATAGCATTCTTTGTGGAAAGAGCTTTATCGGATTCATACAAGCAATGAGGAGATTGCAATACCTAGTAACTATGTCATCTTATATAATTATAACAAACATCTACTTACTGTTTTTCCATAATTCTACCTAGCATACTTTTAAGCTTACATTGCTGTTATTAGTGGACAGCGATTGAAAGGATTCATAGCAGTACTGCATATTGATAAAGCAGGACTAAATCTATGTAATTCAAGGTAACCATAACAAACATTCACTAAGTGTTTTTCTAGAATTCTTCGTTTAATTCTAATCTGTTTACATTGGCATTCTTTATGTAAAGAGGTTGATCGAATTCATACAAGAAATGACAATATAGCAATACCTAGTAACTATGTAATCTTATATAATTATAACAAACATTACTGTTTTTCCACAATTCTACGTAGCATTCTATTAAGCTACAATGGTGTTCATAGTGGATAGCGATTGAAAGGATTCATAAAAGTAAAGCGGAGCTATCAAGCAGCACTAAATCTAGGTAATTCATGGTTACCATAATAAACATTCTCTAAGTGTTTTTCTAAAAATTCTCCATTTCATTCGAATCAGTTTACAATACCATTCATGTGGAAAGAGATTTATCGGATTCATACAAGCAATGAGGAGATAGCAATACCATGTTATATTAAATAATTATAACAAACATCTACTTACTGTTTTTCCACAATTCTACGGAGCATTCTATTAAGGTTACATTGGTGTTCATAGTGGATAGCGTTTGAAAGGATTCATAACAGTACTGCAGAGATATCAAGCAGCCCTAAATCTAGGTAATTCAGGGTTACCATAATAAACATTCTCTAAGTGTATTTCTAAAATTCTCCGTTTCATTCGAATCAGTTTAGAATACCATTCTTTGTGGAAAGAGATTTATCGGATTCATAAGAGCAATGAGGAGATAGCAATACCTAGTAATTATGTTATATTAAATAATTATAACATACATCTACTTACTGTTTTTCCACAATTCTATGTAGCATTCTCTTAAGCTTACATTGGTGTTCATAATGGATAGCGATTGAAAGGATTCATATTAGTACTGCGAAGAAATTAGGCAGAACTGAATCAATGTAATTCAAGGATACCATAATAAACATTCTCTAAGGGTTTTTCTATAATTCTCCGTTTCATTCTAATCAGTTTACAATACCATTCTTTGTGGAAAGAGCTTTATCGGATTCATACAAGCAATGAGGAGATAGCAATACCTAGTAACTATATAATCTTATATAAGTATAACAAACATCTACTTACTGTTTTTCCATAATTCTACATAGCATTCTATTAAGCTTACATTGGTGTCCATAATGGATAGCGATTGAAAGGATTCATATTAGTCCCGTGGAGAAAATTAGCAGAACTGAATCTATGTAATTCCAGGTAACCATAATAAACATTCTATAAGTCTACGTAGCATTCTATTAAGGTTACATTGGTGTACTGCAGAGATATCAAGCAGCCCTAAATCTAGGTAATTCAGGGTTACCATAATAAACATTCTCTAAGTGTATTTCTAAAATTCTCCGTTTCATTCGAATCAGTTTAGAATATCATTCTTTGTGGAAAGAGCTTTATCGGATTCATACAAGCAATGAGGAGATAGCAATACCTAGTAACTATATAATCTTATATAAGTATAACAAACATCTACTTACTGTTTTTCCATAATTCTACGTAGCATTCTATTAAGCTTACATTGGTGTCCATAATGGATAGCGATTGAAAGGATTCATATTAGTCCCGTGGAGAAAATTAGCAGAACTGAATCTACGTAATTCAAGGATACCATAATAAACATTCTCTAAGGGTTTTTCTATAATTCTCCGTTTCATTCTAATCAGTTTACAATACCATTCTTTGTGGAAAGAGCTTTATCGGATTCAAACAAGCAATGAGGAGATAACAATACCTTGTAACTATATAATCTTATATAAGTATAACAAACATCTACTTACTGTTTTTCCATAATTCTACATAGCATTCTATTAAGCTTACATTGGTGTCCATAATGGATAGCGATTGAAAGGATTCATATTAGTCCTGTGGAGAAAATTAGCAGAACTGAATCTATGTAATTCAAGGTAACCATAATAAACATTCTAAAAGTGTTTTTCTAAAATTCTCTGTTTCATTCTAATCAGTCTACAATAGCATTCTTTGTGGAAAGAGCTTTATCGGATTCATACAAGCAATGAGGAGATTGCAATACCTAGTAACTATGTCATCTTATATAATTATAACAATCTACTTACTGTTTTTCCATAATTCTACCTAGCATACTTTTAAGCTTACATTGCTGTTATTAGTGGACAGCGATTGCAAGGATTCATAGCAGTACTGCATATTGATGAAGCAGGACTAAATCTATGTAATTCAAGGTAACCATAACAAACATTCACTAAGTGTTTTTCTAGAATTCTTCGTTTAATTCTAATCTGTTTACATTGGCATTCTTTATGTAAAGAGGTTGATCGAATTCATACAAGAAATGACAATATAGCAATACCTAGTAACTATGTAATCTTATATAATTATAACAAACATCTACTTACTGTTTTTCCACAATTCTACGTAGCATTTTATAAAGGTTACATCGGTGTTCATAGTGGATAGCGATTGAAAGGATTCATAACAGTACTGCGGAGATATCAAGCCGCACTAAATCTAGGGAATTCAAGGTTACCATAATAAACATTCTCTAAGTGTATTTCTAAAAATTCTCCATTTCATTCGAATCAGTTTACAATACCATTCTTTGTGGAAAGAGATTTATCGGATTCATAAGAGCAATGAGGAGATAGCAATACCATGTTATATTAAATAATTATAACAAACATCTACTTACTGTTTTTCCACAATTCTACGGAGCATTCTATTAAGGTTACATTGGTGTTCATAGTGGATAGCGTTTGAAAGGATTCATAACAGTACTGCAGAGATATCAAGCAGCCCTAAATCTAGGTAATTCAGGGTTACCATAATAAACATTCTCTAAGTGTATTTCTAAAATTCTCCGTTTCATTCGAATCAGTTTAGAATACCATTCTTTGTGGAAAGAGATTTATCGGATTCATAAGAGCAATGAGGAGATAGCAATACCTAGTAATTATGTTATATTAAATAATTATAACATACATCTACTTACTGTTTTTCCACAATTCTATGTAGCATTCTCTTAAGCTTACATTGGTGTTCATAATGGATAGCGATTGAAAGGATTCATATTAGTACTGCGAAGAAATTAGGCAGAACTGAATCAATGTAATTCAAGGATACCATAATAAACATTCTCTAAGGGTTTTTCTATAATTCTCCGTTTCATTCTAATCAGTTTACAATACCATTCTTTGTGGAAAGAGCTTTATCGGATTCATACAAGCAATGAGGAGATAGCAATACCTAGTAACTACATAATCTTATATAAGTATAACAAACATCTACTTACTGTTTTTCCATAATTCTACATAGCATTCTATTAAGCTTACATTGGTGTCCATAATGGATAGCGATTGAAAGGATTCATATTAGTCCCGTGGAGAAAATTAGCAGAACTGAATCTATGTAATTCCAGGTAACCATAATAAACATTCTATAAGTCTACGTAGCATTCTATTAAGGTTACATTGGTGTACTGCAGAGATATCAAGCAGCCCTAAATCTAGGTAATTCAGGGTTACCATAATAAACATTCTCTAAGTGTATTTCTAAAATTCTCCGTTTCATTCGAATCAGTTTAGAATATCATTCTTTGTGGAAAGAGCTTTATCGGATTCATACAAGCAATGAGGAGATAACAATACCTAGTAACTATATAATCTTATATAAGTATAACAAACATCTACTTACTGTTTTTCCATAATTCTACATAGCATTCTATTAAGCTTACATTGGTGTCCATAATGGATAGCGATTGAAAGGATTCATATTAGTCCCGTGGAGAAAATTAGCAGAACTGAATCTATGTAATTCCAGGTAGCCATAATAAACATTTTATAAGTGTTTTTCTAAAATTCTCTGTTTCATTCTAATTAGTCTACAATAGCATTCTTTGTGGAAAGAGCTTTATCGGATTCATACAAGCAATGAGGAGATAACAATACCTTGTAACTATATAATCTTATATAAGTATAACAAACATCTACTTACTGTTTTTCCACAATTCTACGTAGCATTCTATTAAGCCTACATTGGTGTTCATAGTGGATAGCGATTGAAAGGATTCATAACAGTAAAGCGCAGCTATCAAGCAGCACTAAATCTAGGTAATTCATGGTTACCATAATAAACATTCTCTAAGTGTTTTTCTATAATTCTCCGTTTCATTCTAATCAGTTTACAATACCATTCTTTGTGGAAAGAGCTTTATCGGATTCATACAAGCAATGAGGAGATAGCAATACCTAGTAACTATATAATCTTATATAAGTATAACAAACATCTACTTACTGTTTTTCCATAATTCTACATAGCATTCTATTAAGCTTACATTGGTGTCCATAATGGATAGCGATTGAAAGGATTCATATTAGTCCCGTGGAGAAAATTAGCAGAACTGAATCTATGTAATTCAAGGTAACCATAATAAACATTCTATAAGTGTTTTTCTAAAATTCTTTGTTTCATTCTAATTAGTCTACAATAGCATTCTTTGTGGAAAGAGCTTTATCGGATTCATACAAGCAATGAGGAGATAACAATACCTTGTAACTATATAATCTTATATAAGTATAACAAACATCTACTTACTGTTTTTCCATAATTCTACATAGCATTCTATTAAGCTTACATTGGTGTCCATAATGGATAGCGATTGAAAGGATTCATAACAGTACTGCAGAGATATCAAGCAGCCCTAAATCTAGGTAATTCAGGGTTACCATAATAAACATTCTCTAAGTGTATTTCTAAAATTCTCCGTTTCATTCGAATCAGTTTAGAATACCATTCTTTGTGGAAAGAGATTTATCGGATTCATAAGAGCAATGAGGAGATAGCAATACCTAGTAATTATGTTATATTAAATAATTATAACATACATCTACTTACTGTTTTTCCACAATTCTATGTAGCATTCTCTTAAGCTTACATTGGTGTTCATAATGGATAGCGATTGAAAGGATTCATATTAGTACTGCGAAGAAATTAGGCAGAACTGAATCAATGTAATTCAAGGATACCATAATAAACATTCTCTAAGGGTTTTTCTATAATTCTCCGTTTCATTCTAATCAGTTTACAATACCATTCTTTGTGGAAAGAGCTTTATCGGATTCATACAAGCAATGAGGAGATAGCAATACCTAGTAACTACATAATCTTATATAAGTATAACAAACATCTACTTACTGTTTTTCCATAATTCTACATAGCATTCTATTAAGCTTACATTGGTGTCCATAATGGATAGCGATTGAAAGGATTCATATTAGTCCCGTGGAGAAAATTAGCAGAACTGAATCTATGTAATTCCAGGTAGCCATAATAAACATTTTATAAGTGTTTTTCTAAAATTCTCTGTTTCATTCTAATTAGTCTACAATAGCATTCTTTGTGGAAAGAGCTTTATCGGATTCATACAAGCAATGAGGAGATAACAATACCTTGTAACTATATAATCTTATATAAGTATAACAAACATCTACTTACTGTTTTTCCACAATTCTACGTAGCATTCTATTAAGCCTACATTGGTGTTCATAGTGGATAGCGATTGAAAGGATTCATAACAGTAAAGCGCAGCTATCAAGCAGCACTAAATCTAGGTAATTCATGGTTACCATAATAAACATTCTCTAAGTGTTTTTCTATAATTCTCCGTTTCATTCTAATCAGTTTACAATACCATTCTTTGTGGAAAGAGCTTTATCGGATTCATAACAGCAATGAGGAGATAGCAATACCTAGTAACTATATAATCTTATATAAGTATAACAAACATCTACTTACTGTTTTTCCATAATTCTACATAGCATTCTATTAAGCTTACATTGGTGTCCATAATGGATAGCGATTGAAAGGATTCATATTAGTCCCGTGGAGAAAATTAGCAGAACTGAATCTATGTAATTCAAGGTAACCATAATAAACATTCTATAAGTGTTTTTCTAAAATTCTGTTTCATTCTAATTAGTCTACAATAGCATTCTTTGTGGAAAGAGCTTTATCGGATTCATACAAGCAATGAGGAGATAACAATACCTTGTAACTATATAATCTTATATAAGTATAACAAACATCTACTTACTGTTTTTCCACAATTCTACGGAGCATTCTATTAACGTTACATTGGTGTTCATAGTGGATAGCGTTTGAAAGGATTCATAACAGTACTGCAGAGATATCAAGCAGCCCTAAATCTAGGTAATTCAGGGTTACCATAATAAACATTCTCTAAGTGTATTTCTAAAATTCTCCGTTTCATTCGAATCAGTTTAGAATACCATTCTTTGTGGAAAGAGATTTATCGGATTCATAAGAGCAATGAGCAGATAGCAATACCTAGTAATTATGTTATATTAAATAATTATAACATACATCTACTTACTGTTTTTCCACAATTCTATGTAGCATTCTCTTAAGCTTACATTGGTGTTCATAATGGATAGCGATTGAAAGGATTCATATTAGTACTGCGAAGAAATTAGGCAGAACTGAATCAATGTAATTCAAGGATACCATAATAAACATTCTCTAAGGGTTTTTCTATAATTCTCCGTTTCATTCTAATCAGTTTACAATACCATTCTTTGTGGAAAGAGCTTTATCGGATTCATACAAGCAATGAGGAGATAGCAATACCTAGTAACTATATAATCTTATATAAGTATAACAAACATCTACTTACTGTTTTTCCATAATTCTACATAGCATTCTATTAAGCTTACATTGGTGTCCATAATGGATAGCGATTGAAAGGATTTATATTAGTCCTGTGGAGAAAATAAGCAGAACTGAATCTATGTAATTCAAGGTAACCATAATAAACATTCTCTAAGTGTTTTTCTAAAATTCTCTGTTTCATTCTAATCAGTTTACAATACCATTCTTTGTGGAAAGAGCTTTATCGGATTCATACAAGCAATGAGGAGATTGCAATACCTAGTAACTATATAATCTTATATAAGTATAACAAACATCTACTTACTGTTTTTCCATAATTCTACATAGCATTCTATTAAGCTTACATTGGTGTCCATAATGGATAGCGATTGAAAGGATTCATATTAGTCCTGTGGAGAAAATAAGCAGAACTGAATCTATGTAATTCAAGGTAACCATAATAAACATTCTAAAAGTGTTTTTCTAAAATTCTCTGTTTCATTCTAATCAGTCTACAATAGCATTCTTTGTGGAAAGAGCTTTATCGGATTCATACAAGCAATGAGGAGATTGCAATACCTAGTAACTATGTCATCTTATATAATTATAACAAACATCTACTTACTGTTTTTCCATAATTCTACCTAGCATACTTTTAAGCTTACATTGCTGTTATTAGTGGACAGCGATTGAAAGGATTCATAGCAGTACTGCATATTGATGAAGCAGGACTAAATCTATGTAATTCAAGGTAACCATAACAAACATTCACTAAGTGTTTTTCTAGAATTCTTCGTTTAATTCTAATCTGTTTACATTGGCATTCTTTATGTAAAGAGGTTGATCGAATTCATACAAGAAATGACAATATAGCAATACCTAGTAACTATGTAATCTTATATAATTATAACAAACATTACTGTTTTTCCACAATTCTACGTAGCATTCTATTAAGCTACATCGGTGTTCATAGTGGATAGCGATTGAAAGGATTCATAAAAGTAAAGCGGAGCTATCAAGCAGCACTAAATCTAGGTAATTCATGGTTACCATAATAAACATTCTCTAAGTGTTTTTCTAAAAATTCTCCATTTCATTCGAATCAGTTTACAATACCATTCTTTGTGGAAAGAGATTTATCGGATTCATAAGAGCAATGAGGAGATAGCAATACCATGTTATATTAAATAATTATAACAAACATCTACTTACTGTTTTTCCACAATTCCATGTAGCATTCTCTTAAGCTTACATTGGTGTTCATAATGGATAGCGATTGAAAGGATTCATATTAGTACTGCGAAGAAATTAGGCAGAACTGAATCAATGTAATTCAAGGATACCATAATAAACATTCTCTAAGGGTTTTTCTATAATTCTCCGTTTCATTCTAATCAGTTTACAATACCATTCTTTGTGGAAAGAGCTTTATCGGATTCATACAAGCAATGAGGAGATAGCAATACCTAGTAACTATATAATCTTATATAAGTATAACAAACATCTACTTACTGTTTTTCCATAATTCTACATAGCATTCTATTAAGCTTACATTGGTGTCCATAATGGATAGCGATTGAAAGGATTTATATTAGTCCTGTGGAGAAAATAAGCAGAACTGAATCTATGTAATTCAAGGTAACCATAATAAACATTCTAAAAGTGTTTTTCTAAAATTCTCTGTTTCATTCTAATCAGTCTACAATAGCATTCTCTGTGGAAAGAGCTTTATCGGATTCATACAAGCAATGAGGAGATAACAATACCTTGTAACTATATAATCTTATATAAGTATAACAAACATCTACTTACTGTTTTTCCATAATTCTACATAGCATTCTATTAAGCTTACATTGGTGTCCATAATGGATAGCGATTGAAAGGATTTATATTAGTCCTGTGGAGAAAATAAGCAGAACTGAATCTATGTAATTCAAGGTAACCATAATAAACATTCTAAAAGTGTTTTTCTAAAATTCTCTGTTTCATTCTAATCAGTCTACAATAGCATTCTTTGTGGAAAGAGCTTTATCGGATTCATACAAGCAATGAGGAGATAACAATACCTTGTAACTATATAATCTTATATAAGTATAACAAACATCTACTTACTGTTTTTCCATAATTCTACATAGCATTCTATTAAGCTTACATTGGTGTCCATAATGGATAGCGATTGAAAGGATTCATATTAGTCCTGTGGAGAAAATAAGCAGAACTGAATCTATGTAATTCAAGGTAACCATAATAAACATTCTAAAAGTGTTTTTCTAAAATTCTCTGTTTCATTCTAATCAGTCTACAATAGCATTCTTTGTGGAAAGAGCTTTATCGGATTCATACAAGCAATGAGGAGATAACAATACCTTGTAACTATATAATCTTATATAAGTATAACAAACATCTACTTACTGTTTTTCCATAATTCTACATAGCATTCTATTAAGCTTACATTGGTGTCCATAATGGATAGCGATTGAAAGGATTCATATTAGTCCCGTGGAGAAAATTAGCAGAACTGAATCTATGTAATTCAAGGTAACCATAATAAACATTCTATAAGTGTTTTTCTAAAATTCTTTGTTTCATTCTAATTAGTCTACAATAGCATTCTTTGTGGAAAGAGCTTTATCGGATTCATACAAGCAATGAGGAGATAACAATACCTTGTAACTATATAATCTTATATAAGTATAACAAACATCTACTTACTGTTTTTCCATAATTCTACATAGCATTCTATTAAGCTTACATTGGTGTCCATAATGGATAGCGATTGAAAGGATTCATATTAGTCCTGTGGAGAAAATTAGCAGAACTGAATCTATGTATTTCCAGGTAACCATAATAAACATTCTATAAGTCTACGTAGCATTCTATTAAGGTTACATTGGTGTACTGCAGAGATATCAAGCAGCCCTAAATCTAGGTAATTCAGGGTTACCATAATAAACATTCTCTAAGTGTATTTCTAAAATTCTCCGTTTCATTCGAATCAGTTTAGAATATCATTCTTTGTGGAAAGAGCTTTATCGGATTCATACAAGCAATGAGGAGATAGCAATACCTAGTAACTATATAATCTTATATAAGTATAACAAACATCTACTTACTGTTTTTCCATAATTCTACGTAGCATTCTATTAAGCTTACATTGGTGTCCATAATGGATAGCGATTGAAAGGATTCATATTAGTCCCGTGGAGAAAATTAGCAGAACTGAATCTATGTAATTCAAGGATACCATAATAAACATTCTCTAAGGGTTTTTCTATAATTCTCCGTTTCATTCTAATCAGTTTACAATACCATTCTTTGTGGAAAGAGCTTTATCGGATTCATACAAGCAATGAGGAGATAACAATACCTTGTAACTATATAATCTTATATAAGTATAACAAACATCTACTTACTGTTTTTCCATAATTCTACATAGCATTCTATTAAGCTTACATTGGTGTCCATAATGGATAGCGATTGAAAGGATTCATATTAGTCCTGTGGAGAAAATAAGCAGAACTGAATCTATGTAATTCAAGGTAACCATAATAAACATTCTAAAAGTGTTTTTCTAAAATTCTCTGTTTCATTCTAATCAGTCTACAATAGCATTCTTTGTGGAAAGAGCTTTATCGGATTCATACAAGCAATGAGGAGATTGCAATACCTAGTAACTATGTCATCTTATATAATTATAACAAACATCTACTTACTGTTTTTCCATAATTCTACCTAGCATACTTTTAAGCTTACATTGCTGTTATTAGTGGACAGCGATTGAAAGGATTGATAGCAGTACTGCATATTGATGAAGCAGGACTAAATCTATGTAATTCAAGGTAACCATAACAAACATTCACTAAGTGTTTTTCTAGAATTCTTCGTTTAATTCTAATCTGTTTACATTGGCATTCTTTATGTAAAGAGGTTGATCGAATTCATACAAGAAATGACAATATAGCAATACCTAGTAACTATGTAATCTTATATAATTATAACAAACATTACTGTTTTTCCACAATTCTACGTAGCATTCTATTAAGCCTACATTGGTGTTCATAGTGGATAGCGATTGAAAGGATTCATAACAGTAAAGCGCAGCTATCAAGCAGCACTAAATCTAGGTAATTCATGGTTACCATAATAAACATTCTCTAAGTGTTTTTCTATAATTCTCCGTTTCATTCTAATCAGTTTACAATACCATTCTTTGTGGAAAGAGCTTTATCGGATTCATACAAGCAATGAGGAGATAACAATACCTTGTAACTATATAATCTTATATAAGTATAACAAACATCTACTTACTGTTTTTCCATAATTCTACATAGCATTCTATTAAGCTTACATTGGTGTCCATAATGGATAGCGATTGAAAGGATTCATATTAGTCCTGTGGAGAAAATAAGCAGAACTGAATCTATGTAATTCAAGGTAACCATAATAAACATTCTAAAAGTGTTTTTCTAAAATTCTCTGTTTCATTCTAATCAGTCTACAATAGCATTCTTTGTGGAAAGAGCTTTATCGGATTCATACAAGCCATGAGGAGATTGCAATACCTACTAACTATGTAATCTTATATAATTATAACTAACATTACTGTTTTTCCACAATTCTACGTAGCATTCTATTAAGCCTACATTGGTGTTCATAGTGGATAGCGATTGAAAGGATTCATAACAGTAAAGCGCAGCTATCAAGCAGCACAAAATCTAGGTAATTCATGGTTACCATAATAAACATTCTCTAAGTGTTTTTCTATAATTCTCCGTTTCATTCTAATCAGTTTACAATACCATTCTTTGTGGAAAGAGCTTTATCGGATTCATACAAGCAATGAGGAGATAACAATACCTTGTAACTATATAATCTTATATAAGTATAAGAAACATCTACTTACTGTTTTCCCATTATTCTACATAGCATTCTATTAAGCTTACATTGGTGTCCATAATGGATAGGGATTGAAAGGATTCATATTAGTCCTGTGGAGAAAAATAGCAGAACTGAATCTATGTAATTCAAGGTAACCATAATAAACATTCTCTAAGTGTTTTTCTAAAATTTTCCATTTCGTTCGAATCAGTTTACAATACCATTCTTTGTGGAAAGAGATTTATCGGATTCATAAGAGCAATGAGGAGATAGCAATACCATGTTATATTAAATAATTATAACAAACATCTACTTACTGTTTTTCCACAATTCTACGTTGCATTCTATTAAGGTTACATTGGTGTACTGCAGAGATATCAAGCAGCCCTAAGTCTAGGTAATTCAGGGTTACCACAATAAACATTCTCTAAGTGTATTTCTAAAATTCTCCGTTTCATTCGAATCAGTTTAGAATATCATTCTTTGTGGAAAGAGCTTTATCGGATTCATACAAGCAATGAGGAGATAGCAATACCTAGTAACTATATAATCTTATATAAGTATAACAAACATCTACTTACTGTTTTTCCATAATTCTGCATAGCATTCTATTAAGCTTACATTGGTGTCCATAATGGATAGCGATTGAAAGGATTCATATTAGTCCCGTGGAGAAAATTAGCAGAACTGAATCTATGTACTTCAAGGTAACCATAATAAACATTCTATAAGTGTTTTTCTAAAATTCTTTGTTTCATTCTAATTAGTCTACAATAGCATTCTTTGTGGAAAGAGCTTTATCGGATTCATACAAGCAATGAGGAGATAACAATACCTTGTAACTATATAATCTTACATAAGTATAACAAACATCTACTTACTGTTTTTCCATAATTCTACATAGCATTCTATTAAGCTTACATTGGTGTCCATAATGGATAGCGATTGAAAGGATTCATATTAGTCCTGTGGAGAAAATAAGCAGAACTGAATCTATGTAATTCAAGGTAACCATAATAAACATTCTAAAAGTGTTTTTCTAAAATTCTCTGTTTCATTCTAATCAGTCTACAATAGCATTCTTTGTGGAAAGAGCTTTATCGGATTCATACAAGCAATGAGGAGATTGCAATACCTAGTAACTATGTCATCTTATATAATTATAACAAACATCTACTTACTGTTTTTCCATAATTCTACCTAGCATACTTTTAAGCTTACATTGCTGTTATTAGTGGACAGCGATTGAAAGGATTCATAGCAGTACTGCATATTGATGAAGCAGGACTAAATCTATGTAATTCAAGGTAACCATAACAAACATTCACTAAGTGTTTTTCTAGAATTCTTCGTTTAATTCTAATCTGTTTACATTGGCATTCTTTATGTAAAGAGGTTGATCGAATTCATACAAGAAATGACAATATAGCAATACCTAGTAACTATGTAATCTTATATAATTATAACAAACATCTACTTACTGGTTTTCCACAATTCTACGTAGCATTTTATAAAGGTTACATCGGTGTTCATAGTGGATAGCAATTGATAGGATTCATAACAGTACTGCGGAGATATCAAGCAGCACTAAATCTAGGGAATTCAAGGTTACCATAATAAACATTCTCTGTGTTTTTCTATAATTCTCCGTTTCATTCTAATCAGTTTACAATACCATTCTTTGTGGAAAGAGCTTTAGCGGATTCATACAAGCAACGAGGAGATAGCAATACCTAGTAACTATATAATCTTATATAATTATAACAAACATTACTGTTTTTCCACAATTCTACGTAGCATTCTATTAAGCTACATCGGTGTTCCTAGTGGATAGCGATTGAAAGGATTCATAAAAGTAAAGCGGAGCTATCAAGCAGCACTTAATCTAGGTAATTCATGGTTACCATAATAAACATTCTCTAAGTGTTTTTCTAAAAATTCTCCATTTCATTCGAATCAGTTTACAATACCATTCTTTGTGGAAAGAGATTTATCGGATTCATAAGAGCAATGAGGAGATAGCAATACCATGTTATATTAAATAATTATAACAAACATCTACTTACTGTTTTTCAACAATTCTACGTAGCATTCTATTAAGGTTACATTGGTGTTCATAGTGGATAGCGTTTGAAAGGATTCATAACAGTACTGCAGAGATATCAAGCAGCCCTAAATCTAGGTAATTCAGGGTTACCATAATAAACATTCTCTAAGTGTATTTCTAAAATTCTCCGTTTCATTCGAATCAGTTTAGAATACCATTCTTTGTGGAAAGAGATTTATCGGATTCATAAGAGCAATGAGGAGATAGCAATACCTAGTAATTATGTTATATTAAATAATTATAACATACATCTACTTACTGTTTTTCCACAATTCTATGTAGCATTCTCTTAAGCTTGCATTGGTGTTCATAATGGATAGCGATTGAAAGGATTCATATTAGTACTGCGAAGAAATTAGGCAGAACTGAATCAATGTAATTCAAGGATACCATAATAAACATTCTCTAAGGGTTTTTCTATAATTCTCCGTTTCATTCTAATCAGTTTACAATACCATTCTTTGTGGAAAGAGCTTTATCGGATTCATACAAGCAATGAGGAGATTGCAATACCTAGTAACTATGTCATCTTATATAATTATAACAAACATCTACTTACTGTTTTTCCATAATTCTACCTAGCATACTTTTATGCTTACATTGCTGTTATTAGTGGACAGCGATTGAAAGGATTCATAGCAGTACTGCATATTGATGAAGCAGGACTAAATCTATGTAATTCAAGGTAACCATAACAAACATTCACTAAGTGTTTTTCTAGAATTCTTCGTTTAATTCTAATCTGTTTACATTGGCATTCTTTATGTAAAGAGGTTGATCGAATTCATACAAGAAATGACAATATAGCAATACCTAGTAACTATGTAATCTTATATAATTATAACAAACATTACTGTTTTTCCACAATTCTACGTAGCATTCTATTAAGCTACATCGGTGTTCATAGTGGCTAGCGTTTGAAAGGATTCATAACAGTACTGCAGAGATATCAAGCAGCCCTAAATCTAGGTAATTCAGGGTTACCATAATAAACATTCTCTAAGTGTATTTCTAAAATTCTCCGTTTCATTCGAATCAGTTTAGAATACCATTCTTTGTGGAAAGAGATTTATCGGATTCATAAGAGCAATGAGGAGATAGCAATACCTAGTAATTATGTTATATTAAATAATTATAACATACATCTACTTACTGTTTTTCCACAATTCTATGTAGCATTCTCTTAAGCTTACATTGGTGTTCATAATGGATAGCGATTGAAAGGATTCATATTAGTACTGCGAAGAAATTAGGCAGAACTGAATCAATGTAATTCAAGGATACCATAATAAACATTCTCTAAGGGTTTTTCTATAATTCTCCGTTTCATTCTAATCAGTTTACAATACCATTCTTTGTGGAAAGAGCTTTATCGGATTCATACAAGCAATGAGGAGATAGCAATACCTAGTAACTATATAATCTTATATAAGTATAACAAACATCTACTTACTGTTTTTCCATAATTCTACATAGCATTCTATTAAGCTTACATTGGTGTCCATAATGGATAGCGATTGAAAGGATTCATATTAGTCCCGTGGAGAAAATTAGCAGAACTGAATCTATGTAATTCAAGGTAACCATAATAAACATTCTATAAGTGTTTTTCTAAAATTCTTTGTTTCATTCTAATTAGTCTACAATAGCATTCTTTGTGGAAAGAGCTTTATCGGATTCATACAAGCAATGAGGAGATAACAATACCTTGTAACTATATAATCTTATATAAGTATAACAAACATCTACTTTCTGTTTTTGCATAATTCTACATAGCATTCTATTAAGCTTACATTGGTGTCCATAATGGATAGCGATTGAAAGGATTCATATTAGTCCCGTGGAGAAAATTAGCAGAACTGAATCTATGTAATTCCAGGTAACCATAATAAACATTCTATAAGTGTTTTTCTAAAATTCTCTGTTTCATTCTAATTAGTCTACAATAGCATTCTTTGTGGAAAGAGCTTTATCATACAAGCAATGAGGAGATAACAATACCTTGTAACTATATAATCTTATATAAGTATAACAAACATCTACTTACTGTTTTTCCACAATTCTACGTAGCATTCTATTAAGCCTACATTGGTGTTCATAGTGGATAGCGATTGAAAGGATTCATAACAGTAAAGCGCAGCTATCAAGCAGCACTAAATCTAGGTAATTCATGGTTACCATAATAAACATTCTCTAAGTGTTTTTCTATAATTCTCCGTTTCATTCTAATCAGTTTACAATACCATTCTTTGTGGAAAGAGCTTTATCGGATTCATACAAGCACTGAGGAGATAGCAATACCTAGTAACTATATAATCTTATATAAGTATAAGAAACATCTACTTACTGTTTTTCCATAATTCTACATAGCATTCTATTAAGCTTACATTGGTGTCCATAATGGATAGGGATTGAAAGGATTCATATTAGTCCTGTGGAGAAAATTAGCAGAACTGAATCTATGTAATTCAAGGTAACCATAATAAACATTCTCTAAGTGTTTTTCTAAAATTCTCCATTTCATTCGAATCAGTTTACAATACCATTCTTTGTGGAAAGAGATTTATCGGATTCATGAGGAGATAGCAATACCATGTTATATTAAATAATTATAACAAACATCTACTTACTGTTTTTCCACAATTCTACGTAGCATTCTATTAAGGTTACATTGGTGTACTGCAGAGATATCAAGCAGCCCTAAATCTAGGTAATTCAGGGTTACCATAATAAACATTCTCTAAGTGTATTTCTAAAATTCTCCGTTTCATTCGAATCAGTTTAAAATATCATTCTTTGTGGAAAGAGCTTTATCGGATTCATACAAGCAATGAGGAGATAGCAATACCTAGTAACTATATAATCTTATATAAGTATAACAAACATCTACTTACTGTTTTTCCATAATTCTACATAGCATTCTATTAAGCTTACATTGGTGTCCATAATAGATAGCGATTGACAGGATTCATATTAGTCCCGTGGAGAAAATTAGCAGAACTGAATCTATGTAATTCAAGGTAACCATAATAAACATTCTATAAGTGTTTTTCTAAAATTCTTTGTTTCATTCTAATTAGTCTACAATAGCATTCTTTGTGGAAAGAGCTTTATCGGATTCATACAAGCAATGAGGAGATAACAATACCTTGTAACTATATAATCTTACATAAGTATAACAAACATCTACTTACTGTTTTTCCATAATTCTACATAGCATTCTATTAAGCTTACATTGGTGTCCATAATGGATAGCGATTGAAAGGATTCATATTAGTCCCGTGGAGAAAATTAGCAGAACTGAATCTATGTAATTCAAGGTAACCATAATAAACATTCTATAAGTGTTTTTCTAAAATTCTTTGTTTCATTCTAATTAGTCTACAATAGCATTCTTTGTGGAAAGAGCTTTATCGGATTCATACAAGCAATGAGGAGATAACAATACCTTGTAACTATATAATCTTACATAAGTATAACAAACATCTACTTACTGTTTTTCCATAATTCTACATAGCATTCTATTAAGCTTACATTGGTGTCCATAATGGATAGCGATTGACAGGATTCATATTCGTCCTGTGGAGAAAATAAGCAGAACTGAATCTATGTAATTCAAGGTAACCATAATAAACATTCTAAAAGTGTTTTTCTAAAATTCTCTGTTTCATTCTAATCAGTCTACAATAGCATTCTTTGTGGAAAGAGCTTTATCGGATTCATACAAGCAATGAGGAGATTGCAATACCTAGTAACTATGTCATCTTATATAATTATAACAAACATCTACTTACTGTTTTTCCATAATTCTACCTAGCATACTTTTAAGCTTACATTGCTGTTATTAGTGGACAGCGATTGAAAGGATTCATAGCAGTACTGCATATTGATGAAGCAGGACTAAATCTATGTAATTCAAGGTAACCATAACAAACATTCACTAAGTGTTTTTCTAGAATTCTTCGTTTAATTCTAATCTGTTTACATTGGCATTCTTTATGTAAAGAGGTTGATCGAATTCATACAAGAAATGACAATATAGCAATACCTAGTAACTATGTAATCTTATATAATTATAACAAACATCTACTTACTGGTTTTCCACAATTCTACGTAGCATTTTATAAAGGTTACATCGGTGTTCATAGTGGATAGCAATTGATAGGATTCATAACAGTACTGCGGAGATATCAAGCAGCACTAAATCTAGGGAATTCAAGGTTACCATAATAAACATTCTCTGTGTTTTTCTATAATTCTCCGTTTCATTCTAATCAGTTTACAATACCATTCTTTGTGGAAAGAGCTTTAGCGGATTCATACAAGCAACGAGGAGATAGCAATACCTAGTAACTATATAATCTTATATAATTATAACAAACATTACTGTTTTTCCACAATTCTACGTAGCATTCTATTAAGCTACATCGGTGTTCCTAGTGGATAGCGATTGAAAGGATTCATAAAAGTAAAGCGGAGCTATCAAGCAGCACTTAATCTAGGTAATTCATGGTTACCATAATAAACATTCTCTAAGTGTTTTTCTAAAAATTCTCCATTTCATTCGAATCAGTTTACAATACCATTCTTTGTGGAAAGAGATTTATCGGATTCATAAGAGCAATGAGGAGATAGCAATACCATGTTATATTAAATAATTATAACAAACATCTACTTACTGTTTTTCCACAATTCTACGTAGCATTCTATTAAGGTTACATTGGTGTTCATAGTGGATAGCGTTTGAAAGGATTCATAACAGTACTGCAGAGATATCAAGCAGCCCTAAATCTAGGTAATTCAGGGTTACCATAATAAACATTCTCTAAGTGTATTTCTAAAATTCTCCGTTTCATTCGAATCAGTTTAGAATACCATTCTTTGTGGAAAGAGATTTATCGGATTCATAAGAGCAATGAGGAGATAGCAATACCTAGTAATTATGTTATATTAAATAATTATAACATACATCTACTTACTGTTTTTCCACAATTCTATGTAGCATTCTCTTAAGCTTGCATTGGTGTTCATAATGGATAGCGATTGAAAGGATTCATATTAGTACTGCGAAGAAATTAGGCAGAACTGAATCAATGTAATTCAAGGATACCATAATAAACATTCTCTAAGGGTTTTTCTATAATTCTCCGTTTCATTCTAATCAGTTTACAATACCATTCTTTGTGGAAAGAGCTTTATCGGATTCATACAAGCAATGAGGAGATAGCAATACCTAGTAACTATATAATCTTATATAAGTATAACAAACATCTACTTACTGTTTTTCCATAATTCTACATAGCATTCTATTAAGCTTACATTGGTGTCCATAATGGATAGCGATTGAAAGGATTCATATTAGTCCTGTGGAGAAAATAAGCAGAACTGAATCTATGTAATTCAAGGTAACCATAATAAACATTCTAAAAGTGTTTTTCTAAAATTCTCTGTTTCATTCTAATCAGTCTACAATAGCATTCTTTGTGGAAAGAGCTTTATCGGATTCATACAAGCAATGAGGAGATTGCAATACCTAGTAACTATGTCATCTTATATAATTATAACAAACATCTACTTACTGTTTTTCCATAATTCTACCTAGCATACTTTTAAGCTTACATTGCTGTTATTAGTGGACAGCGATTGAAAGGATTCATAGCAGTACTGCATATTGATGAAGCAGGACTAAATCTATGTAATTCAAGGTAACCATAACAAACATTCACTAAGTGTTTTTCTAGAATTCTTCGTTTAATTCTAATCTGTTTACATTGGCATTCTTTATGTAAAGAGGTTGATCGAATTCATACAAGAAATGACAATATAGCAATACCTAGTAACTATGTAATCTTATATAATTATAACAAACATCTACTTACTGGTTTTCCACAATTCTACGTAGCATTTTATAAAGGTTACATCGGTGTTCATAGTGGATAGCAATTGATAGGATTCATAACAGTACTGCGGAGATATCAAGCAGCACTAAATCTAGGGAATTCAAGGTTACCATAATAAACATTCTCTGTGTTTTTCTATAATTCTCCGTTTCATTCTAATCAGTTTACAATACCATTCTTTGTGGAAAGAGCTTTAGCGGATTCATACAAGCAACGAGGAGATAGCAATACCTAGTAACTATATAATCTTATATAATTATAACAAACATTACTGTTTTTCCACAATTCTACGTAGCATTCTATTAAGCTACATCGGTGTTCCTAGTGGATAGCGATTGAAAGGATTCATAAAAGTAAAGCGGAGCTATCAAGCAGCACTTAATCTAGGTAATTCATGGTTACCATAATAAACATTCTCTAAGTGTTTTTCTAAAAATTCTCCATTTCATTCGAATCAGTTTACAATACCATTCTTTGTGGAAAGAGATTTATCGGATTCATAAGAGCAATGAGGAGATAGCAATACCATGTTATATTAAATAATTATAACAAACATCTACTTACTGTTTTTCCACAATTCTACGTAGCATTCTATTAAGGTTACATTGGTGTTCATAGTGGATAGCGTTTGAAAGGATTCATAACAGTACTGCAGAGATATCAAGCAGCCCTAAATCTAGGTAATTCAGGGTTACCATAATAAACATTCTCTAAGTGTATTTCTAAAATTCTCCGTTTCATTCGAATCAGTTTAGAATACCATTCTTTGTGGAAAGAGATTTATCGGATTCATAAGAGCAATGAGGAGATAGCAATACCTAGTAATTATGTTATATTAAATAATTATAACATACATCTACTTACTGTTTTTCCACAATTCTATGTAGCATTCTCTTAAGCTTGCATTGGTGTTCATAATGGATAGCGATTGAAAGGATTCATATTAGTACTGCGAAGAAATTAGGCAGAACTGAATCAAAGTAATTCAAGGATACCATAATAAACATTCTCTAAGGGTTTTTCTATAATTCTCCGTTTCCTTCTAATCAGTTTACAATACCATTCTTTGTGGAAAGAGCTTTATCGGATTCATACAAGCAATGAGCAGATAGCAATACCTAGTAACTATATAATCTTATATAAGTATAACAAACATCTACTTACTGTTTTTCCATAATTCTACATAGCATTCTATTAAGCTTACATTGGTGTCCATAATGGATAGCGATTGAAAGGATTCATATTAGTCCTGTGGAGAAAATAAGCAGAACTGAATCTATGTAATTCAAGGTAACCATAATAAACATTCTAAAAGTGTTTTTCTAAAATTCTCTGTTTCATTCTAATCAGTCTACAATAGCATTCTTTGTGGAAAGAGCTTTATCGGATTCATACAAGCAATGAGGAGATTGCAATACCTAGTAACTATGTCATCTTATATAATTATAACAAACATCTACTTACTGTTTTTCCATAATTCTACCTAGCATACTTTTAAGCTTACATTGCTGTTATTAGTGGACAGCGATTGAAAGGATTCATAGCAGTACTGCATATTGATGAAGCAGGACTAAATCTATGTAATTCAAGGTAACCATAACAAACATTCACTAAGTGTTTTTCTAGAATTCTTCGTTTAATTCTAATCTGTTTACATTGGCATTCTTTATGTAAAGAGGTTGATCGAATTCATACAAGAAATGACAATATAGCAATACCTAGTAACTATGTAATCTTATATAATTATAACAAACATTACTGTTTTTCCACAATTCTACGTAGCATTCTATTAAGCTACATCGGTGTTCATAGTGGATAGCGATTGAAAGGATTCATAAAAGTAAAGCGGAGCTATCAAGCAGCACTAAATCTAGGTAATTCATGGTTACCATAATAAACATTCTCTAAGTGTTTTTCTAAAAATTCTCCATTTCATTCGAATCAGTTTACAATACCATTCTTTGTGGAAAGAGATTTATCGGATTCATAAGAGCAATGAGGAGATAGCAATACCATGTTATATTAAATAATTATAACAAACATCTACTTACTGTTTTTCCACAATTCTACGGAGCATTCTATTAAGGTTACATTGGTGTTCATAGTGGATAGCGTTTGAAAGGATTCATAACAGTACTGCAGAGATATCAAGCAGCCCTAAATCTAGGTAATTCAGGGTTACCATAATAAACATTCTCTAAGTGTATTTCTAAAATTCTCCGTTTCATTCGAATCAGTTTAGAATACCATTCTTTGTGGAAAGAGATTTATCGGATTCATAAGAGCAATGAGGAGATAGCAATACCTAGTAATTATGTTATATTAAATAATTATAACATACATCTACTTACTGTTTTTCCACAATTCTATGTAGCATTCTCTTAAGCTTACATTGGTGTTCATAATGGATAGCGATTGAAAGGATTCATATTAGTACTGCGAAGAAATTAGGCAGAACTGAATCAATGTAATTCAAGGATACCATAATAAACATTCTCTAAGGGTTTTTCTATAATTCTCCGTTTCATTCTAATCAGTTTACAATACCATTCTTTGTGGAAAGAGCTTTATCGGATTCATACAAGCAATGAGGAGATAGCAATACCTAGTAACTATATAATCTTATATAAGTATAACAAACATCTACTTACTGTTTTTCCATAATTCTACATAGCATTCTATTAAGCTTACATTGGTGTCCATAATGGATAGCGATTGAAAGGATTCATATTAGTCCCGTGGAGAAAATTAGCAGAACTGAATCTATGTAATTCAAGGTAACCATAATAAACATTCTATAAGTGTTTTTCTAAAATTCTTTGTTTCATTCTAATTAGTCTACAATAGCATTCTTTGTGGAAAGAGCTTTATCGGATTCATACAAGCAATGAGGAGATAACAATACCTTGTAACTATATAATCTTATATAAGTATAACAAACATCTACTTACTGTTTTTCCATAATTCTACATAGCATTCTATTAAGCTTACATTGGTGTCCATAATGGATAGCGATTGAAAGGATTCATATTAGTCCCGTGGAGAAAATTAGCAGAACTGAATCTATGTAATTCAAGGTAACCATAATAAACATTCTATAAGTGTTTTTCTAAAATTCTTTGTTTCATTCTAATTAGTCTACAATAGCATTCTTTGTGGAAAGAGCTTTATCGGATTCATACAAGCAATGAGGAGATAACAATACCTTGTAACTATATAATCTTACATAAGTATAACAAACATCTACTTACTGTTTTTCCATAATTCTACATAGCATTCTATTAAGCTTACATTGGTGTCCATAATGGATAGCGATTGACAGGATTCATATTCGTCCTGTGGAGAAAATAAGCAGAACTGAATCTATGTAATTCAAGGTAACCATAATAAACATTCTAAAAGTGTTTTTCTAAAATTCTCTGTTTCATTCTAATCAGTCTACAATAGCATTCTTTGTGGAAAGAGCTTTATCGGATTCATACAAGCAATGAGGAGATTGCAATACCTAGTAACTATGTCATCTTATATAATTATAACAAACATCTACTTACTGTTTTTCCATAAGTCTACCTAGCATACTTTTAAGCTTACATTGCTGTTATTAGTGGACAGCGATTGAAAGGATTCATAGCAGTACTTCATATTGATGAAGCAGGACTAAATCTATGTAATTCAAGGTAACCATAACAAACATTCACTAAGTGTTTTTCTAGAATTCTTCGTTTAATTCTAATCTGTTTACATTGGCATTCTTTATGTAAAGAGGTTGATCGAATTCATACAAGAAATGACAATATAGCAATACCTAGTAACTATGTAATCTTATATAATTATAACAAACATCTACTTACTGGTTTTCCACAATTCTACGTAGCATTTTATAAAGGTTACATCGGTGTTCATAGTGGATAGCAATTGATAGGATTCATAACAGTACTGCGGAGATATCAAGCAGCACTAAATCTAGGGAATTCAAGGTTACCATAATAAACATTCTCTGTGTTTTTCTATAATTCTCCGTTTCATTCTAATCAGTTTACAATACCATTCTTTGTGGAAAGAGCTTTAGCGGATTCATACAAGCAACGAGGAGATAGCAATACCTAGTAACTATATAATCTTATATAATTATAACAAACATTACTGTTTTTCCACAATTCTACGTAGCATTCTATTAAGCTACATCGGTGTTCCTAGTGGATAGCGATTGAAAGGATTCATAAAAGTAAAGCGGAGCTATCAAGCAGCACTTAATCTAGGTAATTCATGGTTACCATAATAAACATTCTCTAAGTGTTTTTCTAAAAATTCTCCATTTCATTCGAATCAGTTTACAATACCATTCTTTGTGGAAAGAGATTTATCGGATTCATAAGAGCAATGAGGAGATAGCAATACCATGTTATATTAAATAATTATAACAAACATCTACTTACTGTTTTTCCACAATTCTACGTAGCATTCTATTAAGGTTACATTGGTGTTCATAGTGGATAGCGTTTGAAAGGATTCATAACAGTACTGCAGAGATATCAAGCAGCCCTAAATCTAGGTAATTCAGGGTTACCATAATAAACATTCTCTAAGTGTATTTCTAAAATTCTCCGTTTCATTCGAATCAGTTTAGAATACCATTCTTTGTGGAAAGAGATTTATCGGATTCATAAGAGCAATGAGGAGATAGCAATACCTAGTAATTATGTTATATTAAATAATTATAACATACATCTACTTACTGTTTTTCCACAATTCTATGTAGCATTCTCTTAAGCTTGCATTGGTGTTCATAATGGATAGCGATTGAAAGGATTCATATTAGTACTGCGAAGAAATTAGGCAGAACTGAATCAAAGTAATTCAAGGATACCATAATAAACATTCTCTAAGGGTTTTTCTATAATTCTCCGTTTCATTCTAATCAGTTTACAATACCATTCTTTGTGGAAAGAGCTTTATCGGATTCATACAAGCAATGAGCAGATAGCAATACCTAGTAACTATATAATCTTATATAAGTATAACAAACATCTACTTACTGTTTTTCCATAATTCTACATAGCATTCTATTAAGCTTACATTGGTGTCCATAATGGATAGCGATTGAAAGGATTCATATTAGTCCTGTGGAGAAAATAAGCAGAACTGAATCTATGTAATTCAAGGTAACCATAATAAACATTCTAAAAGTGTTTTTCTAAAATTCTCTGTTTCATTCTAATCAGTCTACAATAGCATTCTTTGTGGAAAGAGCTTTATCGGATTCATACAAGCAATGAGGAGATTGCAATACCTAGTAACTATGTCATCTTATATAATTATAACAAACATCTACTTACTGTTTTTCCATAATTCTACCTAGCATACTTTTAAGCTTACATTGCTGTTATTAGTGGACAGCGATTGAAAGGATTCATAGCAGTACTGCATATTGATGAAGCAGGACTAAATCTATGTAATTCAAGGTAACCATAACAAACATTCACTAAGTGTTTTTCTAGAATTCTTCGTTTAATTCTAATCTGTTTACATTGGCATTCTTTATGTAAAGAGGTTGATCGAATTCATACAAGAAATGACAATATAGCAATACCTAGTAACTATGTAATCTTATATAATTATAACAAACATTACTGTTTTTCCACAATTCTACGTAGCATTCTATTAAGCTACATCGGTGTTCATAGTGGATAGCGATTGAAAGGATTCATAAAAGTAAAGCGGAGCTATCAAGCAGCACTAAATCTAGGTAATTCATGGTTACCATAATAAACATTCTCTAAGTGTTTTTCTAAAAATTCTCCATTTCATTCGAATCAGTTTACAATACCATTCTTTGTGGAAAGAGATTTATCGGATTCATAAGAGCAATGAGGAGATAGCAATACCATGTTATATTAAATAATTATAACAAACATCTACTTACTGTTTTTCCACAATTCTACGGAGCATTCTATTAAGGTTACATTGGTGTTCATAGTGGATAGCGTTTGAAAGGATTCATAACAGTACTGCAGAGATATCAAGCAGCCCTAAATCTAGGTAATTCAGGGTTACCATAATAAACATTCTCTAAGTGTATTTCTAAAATTCTCCGTTTCATTCGAATCAGTTTAGAATACCATTCTTTGTGGAAAGAGATTTATCGGATTCATAAGAGCAATGAGGAGATAGCAATACCTAGTAATTATGTTATATTAAATAATTATAACATACATCTGCTTACTGTTTTTCCACAATTCTATGTAGCATTCTCTTAAGCTTACATTGGTGTTCATAATGGATAGCGATTGAAAGGATTCATATTAGTACTGCGAAGAAATTAGGCAGAACTGAATCAATGTAATTCAAGGATACCATAATAAACATTCTCTAAGGGTTTTTCTATAATTCTCCGTTTCATTCTAATCAGTTTACAATACCATTCTTTGTGGAAAGAGCTTTATCGGATTCATACAAGCAATGAGGAGATAGCAATACCTAGTAACTATATAATCTTATATAAGTATAACAAACATCTACTTACTGTTTTTCCATAATTCTACATAGCATTCTATTAAGCTTACATTGGTGTCCATAATGGATAGCGATTGAAAGGATTCATATTAGTCCCGTGGAGAAAATTAGCAGAACTGAATCTATGTAATTCAAGGTAACCATAATAAACATTCTATAAGTGTTTTTCTAAAATTCTTTGTTTCATTCTAATTAGTCTACAATAGCATTCTTTGTGGAAAGAGCTTTATCGGATTCATACAAGCAATGAGGAGATAACAATACCTTGTAACTATATAATCTTATATAAGTATAACAAACATCTACTTACTGTTTTTCCATAATTCTACATAGCATTCTATTAAGCTTACATTGGTGTCCATAATGGATAGCGATTGAAAGGATTCATATTAGTCCCGTGGAGAAAATTAGCAGAACTGAATCTATGTAATTCAAGGTAACCATAATAAACATTCTATAAGTGTTTTTCTAAAATTCTTTGTTTCATTCTAATTAGTCTACAATAGCATTCTTTGTGGAAAGAGCTTTATCGGATTCATACAAGCAATGAGGAGATAACAATACCTTGTAACTATATAATCTTACATAAGTATAACAAACATCTACTTACTGTTTTTCCATAATTCTACATAGCATTCTATTAAGCTTACATTGGTGTCCATAATGGATAGCGATTGACAGGATTCATATTCGTCCTGTGGAGAAAATAAGCAGAACTGAATCTATGTAATTCAAGGTAACCATAATAAACATTCTAAAAGTGTTTTTCTAAAATTCTCTGTTTCATTCTAATCAGTCTACAATAGCATTCTTTGTGGAAAGAGCTTTATCGGATTCATACAAGCAATGAGGAGATTGCAATACCTAGTAACTATGTCATCTTATATAATTATAACAAACATCTACTTACTGTTTTTCCATAATTCTACCTAGCATACTTTTAAGCTTACATTGCTGTTATTAGTGGACAGCGATTGAAAGGATTCATAGCAGTACTGCATATTGATGAAGCAGGACTAAATCTATGTAATTCAAGGTAACCATAACAAACATTCACTAAGTGTTTTTCTAGAATTCTTCGTTTAATTCTAATCTGTTTACATTGGCATTCTTTATGTAAAGAGGTTGATCGAATTCATACAAGAAATGACAATATAGCAATACCTAGTAACTATGTAATCTTATATAATTATAACAAACATCTACTTACTGGTTTTCCACAATTCTACGTAGCATTTTATAAAGGTTACATCGGTGTTCATAGTGGATAGCAATTGATAGGATTCATAACAGTACTGCGGAGATATCAAGCAGCACTAAATCTAGGGAATTCAAGGTTACCATAATAAACATTCTCTGTGTTTTTCTATAATTCTCCGTTTCATTCTAATCAGTTTACAATACCATTCTTTGTGGAAAGAGCTTTAGCGGATTCATACAAGCAACGAGGAGATAGCAATACCTAGTAACTATATAATCTTATATAATTATAACAAACATTACTGTTTTTCCACAATTCTACGTAGCATTCTATTAAGCTACATCGGTGTTCCTAGTGGATAGCGATTGAAAGGATTCATAAAAGTAAAGCGGAGCTATCAAGCAGCACTTAATCTAGGTAATTCATGGTTACCATAATAAACATTCTCTAAGTGTTTTTCTAAAAATTCTCCATTTCATTCGAATCAGTTTGCAATACCATTCTTTGTGGAAAGAGATTTATCGGATTCATAAGAGCAATGAGGAGATAGCAATACCATGTTATATTAAATAATTATAACAAACATCTACTTACTGTTTTTCCACAATTCTACGTAGCATTCTATTAAGGTTACATTGGTGTTCATAGTGCATAGCGTTTGAAAGGATTCATAACAGTACTGCAGAGATATCAAGCAGCCCTAAATCTAGGTAATTCAGGGTTACCATAATAAACATTCTCTAAGTGTATTTCTAAAATTCTCCGTTTCATTCGAATCAGTTTAGAATACCATTCTTTGTGGAAAGAGATTTATCGGATTCATAAGAGCAATGAGGAGATAGCAATACCTAGTAATTATGTTATATTAAATAATTATAACATACATCTACTTACTGTTTTTCCACAATTCTATGTAGCATTCTCTTAAGCTTGCATTGGTGTTCATAATGGATAGCGATTGAAAGGATTCATATTAGTACTGCGAAGAAATTAGGCAGAACTGAATCAATGTAATTCAAGGATACCATAATAAACATTCTCTAAGGGTTTTTCTATAATTCTCCGTTTCATTCTAATCAGTTTACAATACCATTCTTTGTGGAAAGAGCTTTATCGGATTCATACAAGCAATGAGGAGATAGCAATACCTAGTAACTATATAATCTTACATAAGTATAACAAACATCTACTTACTGTTTTTCCATAATTCTACATAGCATTCTATTAAGCTTACATTGGTGTCCATAATGGATAGCGATTGACAGGATTCATATTAGTCCTGTGGAGAAAATAAGCAGAACTGAATCTATGTAATTCAAGGTAACCATAATAAACATTCTAAAAGTGTTTTTCTAAAATTCTCTGTTTCATTCTAATCAGTCTACAATAGCATTCTTTGTGGAAAGAGCTTTATCGGATTCATACAAGCAATGAGGAGATTGCAATACCTAGTAACTATGTCATCTTATATAATTATAACAAACATCTACTTACTGTTTTTCCATAATTCTACCTAGCATACTTTTAAGCTTACATTGCTGTTATTAGTGGACAGCGATTGAAAGGATTCATAGCAGTACTGCATATTGATGAAGCAGGACTAAATCTATGTAATTCAAGGTAACCATAACAAACATTCACTAAGTGTTTTTCTAGAATTCTTCGTTTAATTCTAATCTGTTTACATTGGCATTCTTTATGTAAAGAGGTTGATCGAATTCATACAAGAAATGACAATATAGCAATACCTAGTAACTATGTAATCTTATATAATTATAACAAACATCTACTTACTGGTTTTCCACAATTCTACGTAGCATTTTATAAAGGTTACATCGGTGTTCATAGTGGATAGCAATTGATAGGATTCATAACAGTACTGCGGAGATATCAAGCAGCACTAAATCTAGGGAATTCAAGGTTACCATAATAAACATTCTCTGTGTTTTTCTATAATTCTCCGTTTCATTCTAATGAGTTTACAATACCATTCTTTGTGGAAAGAGCTTTAGCGGATTCATACAAGCAACGAGGAGATAGCAATACCTAGTAACTATATAATCTTATATAATTATAACAAACATTACTGTTTTTCCACAATTCTACGTAGCATTCTATTAAGCTACATCGGTGTTCCTAGTGGATAGCGATTGAAAGGATTCATAAAAGTAAAGCGGAGCTATCAAGCAGCACCTAATCTAGGTAATTCATGGTTACCATAATAAACATTCTCTAAGTGTTTTTCTAAAAATTCTCCATTTCATTCGAATCAGTTTACAATACCATTCTTTGTGGAAAGAGATTTATCGGATTCATAAGAGCAATGAGGAGATAGCAATACCATGTTATATTAAATAATTATAACAAACATCTACTTACTGTTTTTCCACAATTCTACGTAGCATTCTATTAAGGTTACATTGGTGTTCATAGTGGATAGCGTTTGAAAGGATTCATAACAGTACTGCAGAGATATCAAGCAGCCCTAAATCTAGGTAATTCAGGGTTACCATAATAAACATTCTCTAAGTGTATTTCTAAAATTCTCCGTTTCATTCGAATCAGTTTAGAATACCATTCTTTGTGGAAAGAGATTTATCGGATTCATAAGAGCAATGAGGAGATAGCAATACCTAGTAATTATGTTATATTAAATAATTATAACATACATCTACTTACTGTTTTTCCACAATTCTATGTAGCATTCTCTTAAGCTTGCATTGGTGTTCATAATGGATAGCGATTGAAAGGATTCATATTAGTACTGCGAAGAAATTAGGCAGAACTGAATCAATGTAATTCAAGGATACCATAATAAACATTCTCTAAGGGTTTTTCTATAATTCTCCGTTTCATTCTAATCAGTTTACAATACCATTCTTTGTGGAAAGAGCTTTATCGGATTCATACAAGCAATGAGGAGATAGCAATACCTAGTAACTATATAATCTTACATAAGTATAACAAACATCTACTTACTGTTTTTCCATAATTCTACATAGCATTCTATTAAGCTTACATTGGTGTCCATAATGGATAGCGATTGACAGGATTCATATTAGTCCTGTGGAGAAAATAAGCAGAACTGAATCTATGTAATTCAAGGTAACCATAATAAACATTCTAAAAGTGTTTTTCTAAAATTCTCTGTTTCATTCTAATCAGTCTACAATAGCATTCTTTGTGGAAAGAGCTTTATCGGATTCATACAAGCAATGAGGAGATTGCAATACCTAGTAACTATGTCATCTTATATAATTATAACAAACATCTACTTACTGTTTTTCCATAATTCTACCTAGCATACTTTTAAGCTTACATTGCTGTTATTAGTGGACAGCGATTGAAAGGATTCATAGCAGTACTGCATATTGATGAAGCAGGACTAAATCTATGTAATTCAAGGTAACCATAACAAACATTCACTAAGTGTTTTTCTAGAATTCTTCGTTTAATTCTAATCTGTTTACATTGGCATTCTTTATGTAAAGAGGTTGATCGAATTCATACAAGAAATTACAATATAGCAATACCTAGTAACTATGTAATCTTATATAATTATAACAAACATCTACTTACTGGTTTTCCACAATTCTACGTAGCATTTTATAAAGGTTACATCGGTGTTCATAGTGGATAGCAATTGATAGGATTCATAACAGTACTGCGGAGATATCAAGCAGCACTAAATCTAGGGAATTCAAGGTTACCATAATAAACATTCTCTGTGTTTTTCTATAATTCTCCGTTTCATTCTAATCAGTTTACAATACCATTCTTTGTGGAAAGAGCTTTAGCGGATTCATACAAGCAACGAGGAGATAGCAATACCTAGTAACTATATAATCTTATATAATTATAACAAACATTACTGTTTTTCCACAATTCTACGTAGCATTCTATTAAGCTACATCGGTGTTCCTAGTGGATAGCGATTGAAAGGATTCATAAAAGTAAAGCGGAGCTATCAAGCAGCACTTAATCTAGGTAATTCATGGTTACCATAATAAACATTCTCTAAGTGTTTTTCTAAAAATTCTCCATTTCATTCGAATCAGTTTACAATACCATTCTTTGTGGAAAGAGATTTATCGGATTCATAAGAGCAATGAGGAGATAGCAATACCATGTTATATTAAATAATTATAACAAACATCTACTTACTGTTTTTCCACAATTCTACGTAGCATTCTATTAAGGTTACATTGGTGTTCATAGTGGATAGCGTTTGAAAGGATTCATAACAGTACTGCAGAGATATCAAGCAGCCCTAAATCTAGGTAATTCAGGGTTACCATAATAAACATTCTCTAAGTGTATTTCTAAAATTCTCCGTTTCATTCGAATCAGTTTAGAATACCATTCTTTGTGGAAAGAGATTTATCGGATTCATAAGAGCAATGAGGAGATAGCAATACCTAGTAATTATGTTATATTAAATAATTATAACATACATCTACTTACTGTTTTTCCACAATTCTATGTAGCATTCTCTTAAGCTTGCATTGGTGTTCATAATGGATAGCGATTGAAAGGATTCATATTAGTACTGCGAAGAAATTAGGCAGAACTGAATCAATGTAATTCAAGGATACCATAATAAACATTCTCTAAGGGTTTTTCTATAATTCTCCGTTTCATTCTAATCAGTTTACAATACCATTCTTTGTGGAAAGAGCTTTATCGGATTCATACAAGCAATGAGGAGATAGCAATACCTAGTAACTATATAATCTTACATAAGTATAACAAACATCTACTTACTGTTTTTCCATAATTCTACATAGCATTCTATTAAGCTTACATTGGTGTCCATAATGGATAGCGATTGACAGGATTCATATTAGTCCTGTGGAGAAAATAAGCAGAACTGAATCTATGTAATTCAAGGTAACCATAATAAACATTCTAAAAGTGTTTTTCTAAAATTCTCTGTTTCATTCTAATCAGTCTACAATAGCATTCTTTGTGGAAAGAGCTTTATCGGATTCATACAAGCAATGAGGAGATTGCAATACCTAGTAACTATGTCATCTTATATAATTATAACAAACATCTACTTACTGTTTTTCCATAATTCTACCTAGCATACTTTTAAGCTTACATTGCTGTTATTAGTGGACAGCGATTGAAAGGATTCATAGCAGTACTGCATATTGATGAAGCAGGACTAAATCTATGTAATTCAAGGTAACCATAACAAACATTCACTAAGTGTTTTTCTAGAATTCTTCGTTTAATTCTAATCTGTTTACATTGGCATTCTTTATGTAAAGAGGTTGATCGAATTCATACAAGAAATGACAATATAGCAATACCTAGTAACTATGTAATCTTATATAATTATAACAAACATCTACTTACTGGTTTTCCACAATTCTACGTAGCATTTTATAAAGGTTACATCGGTGTTCATAGTGGATAGCAATTGATAGGATTCATAACAGTACTGCGGAGATATCAAGCAGCACTAAATCTAGGGAATTCAAGGTTACCATAATAAACATTCTCTGTGTTTTTCTATAATTCTCCGTTTCATTCTAATCAGTTTACAATACCATTCTTTGTGGAAAGAGCTTTAGCGGATTCATACAAGCAACGAGGAGATAGCAATACCTAGTAACTATATAATCTTATATAATTATAACAAACATTACTGTTTTTCCACAATTCTACGTAGCATTCTATTAAGCTACATCGGTGTTCCTAGTGGATAGCGATTGAAAGGATTCATAAAAGTAAAGCGGAGCTATCAAGCAGCACTTAATCTAGGTAATTCATGGTTACCATAATAAACATTCTCTAAGTGTTTTTCTAAAAATTCTCCATTTCATTCGAATCAGTTTACAATACCATTCTTTGTGGAAAGAGATTTATCGGATTCATAAGAGCAATGAGGAGATAGCAATACCATGTTATATTAAATAATTATAACAAACATCTACTTACTGTTTTTCCACAATTCTACGTAGCATTCTATTAAGGTTACATTGGTGTTCATAGTGGATAGCGTTTGAAAGGATTCATAACAGTACTGCAGAGATATCAAGCAGCCCTAAATCTAGGTAATTCAGGGTTACCATAATAAACATTCTCTAAGTGTATTTCTAAAATTCTCCGTTTCATTCGAATCAGTTTAGAATACCATTCTTTGTGGAAAGAGATTTATCGGATTCATAAGAGCAATGAGGAGATAGCAATACCTAGTAATTATGTTATATTAAATAATTATAACATACATCTACTTACTGTTTTTCCACAATTCTATGTAGCATTCTCTTAAGCTTGCATTGGTGTTCATAATGGATAGCGATTGAAAGGATTCATATTAGTACTGCGAAGAAATTAGGCAGAACTGAATCAATGTAATTCAAGGATACCATAATAAATATTCTCTAAGGGTTTTTCTATAATTCTCCGTTTCATTCTAATCAGTTTACAATACCATTCTTTGTGGAAAGAGCTTTATCGGATTCATACAAGCAATGAGGAGATAGCAATACCTAGTAACTATATAATCTTATATAAGTATAACAAACATCTACTTACTGTTTTTCCATAATTCTACATAGCATTCTATTAAGCTTACATTGGTGTCCATAATGGATAGCGATTGAAAGGATTCATATTAGTCCTGTGGAGAAAATAAGCAGAACTGAATCTATGTAATTCAAGGTAACCATAATAAACATTCTAAAAGTGTTTTTCTAAAATTCTCTGTTTCATTCTAATCAGTCTACAATAGCATTCTTTGTGGAAAGAGCTTTATCGGATTCATACAAGCAATGAGGAGATTGCAATACCTAGTAACTATGTCATCTTATATAATTATAACAAACATCTACTTACTGTTTTTCCATAATTCTACCTAGCATACTTTTAAGCTTACATTGCTGTTATTAGTGGACAGCGATTGAAAGGATTCATAGCAGTACTGCATATTGATGAAGCAGGACTAAATCTATGTAATTCAAGGTAACCATAACAAACATTCACTAAGTGTTTTTCTAGAATTCTTCGTTTAATTCTAATCTGTTTACATTGGCATTCTTTATGTAAAGAGGTTGATCGAATTCATACAAGAAATGACAATATAGCAATACCTAGTAACTATGTAATCTTATATAATTATAACAAACATTACTGTTTTTCCACAATTCTACGTAGCATTCTATTAAGCTACATCGGTGTTCATAGTGGATAGCGATTGAAAGGATTCATAAAAGTAAAGCGGAGCTATCAAGCAGCACTAAATCTAGGTAATTCATGGTTACCATAATAAACATTCTTTAAGTGTTTTTCTAAAAATTCTCCATTTCATTCGAATCAGTTTACAATACCATTCTTTGTGGAAAGAGATTTATCGGATTCATAAGAGCAATGAGGAGATAGCAATACCATGTTATATTAAATAATTATAACAAACATCTACTTACTGTTTTTCCACAATTCTATGTAGCATTCTCTTAAGTTTGCATTGGTGTTCATAATGGATAGCGATTGAAAGGATTCATATTAGTACTGCGAAGAAATTAGGCAGAACTGAATCAATGTAATTCAAGGATACCATAATAAACATTCTCTAAGGGTTTTTCCATAATTCTCCGTTTCATTCTAATCAGTTTACAATACCATTCTTTGTGGAAAGAGCTTTATCGGATTCATACAAGCAATGAGGAGATAGCAATACCTAGTAACTATATAATCTTACATAAGTATAACAAACATCTACTTACTGTTTTTCCATAATTCTACATAGCATTCTATTAAGCTTACATTGGTGTCCATAATGGATAGCGATTGACAGGATTCATATTAGTCCTGTGGAGAAAATAAGCAGAACTGAATCTATGTAATTCAAGGTAACCATAATAAACATTCTAAAAGTGTTTTTCTAAAATTCTCTGTTTCATTCTAATCAGTCTACAATAGCATTCTTTGTGGAAAGAGCTTTATCGGATTCATACAAGCAATGAGGAGATTGCAATACCTAGTAACTATGTCATCTTATATAATTATAACAAACATCTACTTACTGTTTTTCCATAATTCTACCTAGCATACTTTTAAGCTTACATTGCTGTTATTAGTGGACAGCGATTGAAAGGATTCATAGCAGTACTGCATATTGATGAAGCAGGACTAAATCTATGTAATTCAAGGTAACCATAACAAACATTCACTAAGTGTTTTTCTAGAATTCTTCGTTTAATTCTAATCTGTTTACATTGGCATTCTTTATGTAAAGAGGTTGATCGAATTCATACAAGAAATGACAATATAGCAATACCTAGTAACTATGTAATCTTATATAATTATAACAAACATCTACTTACTGGTTTTCCACAATTCTACGTAGCATTTTATAAAGGTTACATCGGTGTTCATAGTGGATAGCAATTGATAGGATTCATAACAGTACTGCGGAGATATCAAGCAGCACTAAATCTAGGGAATTCAAGGTTACCATAATAAACATTCTCTGTGTTTTTCTATAATTCTCCGTTTCATTCTAATCAGTTTACAATACCATTCTTTGTGGAAAGAGCTTTAGCGGATTCATACAAGCAACGAGGAGATAGCAATACCTAGTAACTATATAATCTTATATAATTATAACAAACATTACTGTTTTTCCACAATTCTACGTAGCATTCTATTAAGCTACATCGGTGTTCCTAGTGGATAGCGATTGAAAGGATTCATAAAAGTAAAGCGGAGCTATCAAGCAGCACTTAATCTAGGTAATTCATGGTTACCATAATAAACATTCTCTAAGTGTTTTTCTAAAAATTCTCCATTTCATTCGAATCAGTTTACAATACCATTCTTTGTGGAAAGAGATTTATCGGATTCATAAGAGCAATGAGGAGATAGCAATACCATGTTATATTAAATAATTATAACAAACATCTACTTACTGTTTTTCCACAATTCTACGTAGCATTCTATTAAGGTTACATTGGTGTTCATAGTGGATAGCGTTTGAAAGGATTCATAACAGTACTGCAGAGATATCAAGCAGCCCTAAATCTAGGTAATTCAGGGTTACCATAATAAACATTCTCTAAGTGTATTTCTAAAATTCTCCGTTTCATTCGAATCAGTTTAGAATACCATTCTTTGTGGAAAGAGATTTATCGGATTCATAAGAGCAATGAGGAGATAGCAATACCTAGTAATTATGTTATATTAAATAATTATAACATACATCTACTTACTGTTTTTCCACAATTCTATGTAGCATTCTCTTAAGCTTGCATTGGTGTTCATAATGGATAGCGATTGAAAGGATTCATATTAGTACTGCGAAGAAATTAGGCAGAACTGAATCAATGTAATTCAAGGATACCATAATAAATATTCTCTAAGGGTTTTTCTATAATTCTCCGTTTCATTCTAATCAGTTTACAATACCATTCTTTGTGGAAAGAGCTTTATCGGATTCATACAAGCAATGAGGAGATAGCAATACCTAGTAACTATATAATCTTATATAAGTATAACAAACATCTACTTACTGTTTTTCCATAATTCTACATAGCATTCTATTAAGCTTACATTGGTGTCCATAATGGATAGCGATTGAAAGGATTCATATTAGTCCTGTGGAGAAAATAAGCAGAACTGAATCTATGTAATTCAAGGTAACCATAATAAACATTCTAAAAGTGTTTTTCTAAAATTCTCTGTTTCATTCTAATCAGTCTACAATAGCATTCTTTGTGGAAAGAGCTTTATCGGATTCATACAAGCAATGAGGAGATTGCAATACCTAGTAACTATGTCATCTTATATAATTATAACAAACATCTACTTACTGTTTTTCCATAATTCTACCTAGCATACTTTTAAGCTTACATTGCTGTTATTAGTGGACAGCGATTGAAAGGATTCATAGCAGTACTGCATATTGATGAAGCAGGACTAAATCTATGTAATTCAAGGTAACCATAACAAACATTCACTAAGTGTTTTTCTAGAATTCTTCGTTTAATTCTAATCTGTTTACATTGGCATTCTTTATGTAAAGAGGTTGATCGAATTCATACAAGAAATGACAATATAGCAATACCTAGTAACTATGTAATCTTATATAATTATAACAAACATTACTGTTTTTCCACAATTCTACGTAGCATTCTATTAAGCTACATCGGTGTTCATAGTGGATAGCGATTGAAAGGATTCATAAAAGTAAAGCGGAGCTATCAAGCAGCACTAAATCTAGGTAATTCATGGTTACCATAATAAACATTCTTTAAGTGTTTTTCTAAAAATTCTCCATTTCATTCGAATCAGTTTACAATACCATTCTTTGTGGAAAGAGATTTATCGGATTCATAAGAGCAATGAGGAGATAGCAATACCATGTTATATTAAATAATTATAACAAACATCTACTTACTGTTTTTCCACAATTCTACGGAGCATTCTATTAAGGTTACATTGGTGTTCATAGTGGATAGCGTTTGAAAGGATTCATAACAGTACTGCAGAGATATCAAGCAGCCCTAAATCTAGGTAATTCAGGGTTACCATAATAAACATTCTCTAAGTGTATTTCTAAAATTCTCCGTTTCATTCGAATCAGTTTAGAATACCATTCTTTGTGGAAAGAGATTTATCGGATTCATAAGAGCAATGAGGAGATAGCAATACCTAGTAATTATGTTATATTAAATAATTATAACATACATCTACTTACTGTTTTTCCACAATTCTATGTAGCATTCTCTTAAGCTTACATTGGTGTTCATAATGGATAGCGATTGAAAGGATTCATATTAGTACTGCGAAGAAATTAGGCAGAACTGAATCAATGTAATTCAAGGATACCATAATAAACATTCTCTAAGGGTTTTTCTATAATTCTCCATTTCATTCTAATCAGTTTACAATACCATTCTTTGTGGAAAGAGCTTTATCGGATTCATACAAGCAATGAGGAGATAGCAATACCTAGTAACTATATAATCTTATATAAGTATAACAAACATCTACTTACTGTTTTTCCATAATTCTACATAGCATTCTATTAAGCTTACATTGGTGTCCATAATGGATAGCGATTGAAAGGATTCATATTAGTCCCGTGGAGAAAATTAGCAGAACTGAATCTATGTAATTCCAGGTAGCCATAATAAACATTTTATAAGTGTTTTTCTAAAATTCTCTGTTTCATTCTAATTAGTCTACAATAGCATTCTTTGTGGAAAGAGCTTTATCGGATTCATACAAGCAATGAGGAGATAACAATACCTTGTAACTATATAATCTTATATAAGTATAACAAACATCTACTTACTGTTTTTCCACAATTCTACGTAGCATTCTATTAAGCCTACATTGGTGTTCATAGTGGATAGCGATTGAAAGGATTCATAACAGTAAAGCGCAGCTATCAAGCAGCACTAAATCTAGGTAATTCATGGTTACCATAATAAACATTCTCTAAGTGTTTTTCTATAATTCTCCGTTTCATTCTAATCAGTTTACAATACCATTCTTTGTGGAAAGAGCTTTATCGGATTCATAACAGCAATGAGGAGATAGCAATACCTAGTAACTATATAATCTTATATAAGTATAACAAACATCTACTTACTGTTTTTCCATAATTCTACATAGCATTCTATTAAGCTTACATTGGTGTCCATAATGGATAGCGATTGAAAGGATTCATATTAGTCCCGTGGAGAAAATTAGCAGAACTGAATCTATGTAATTCAAGGTAACCATAATAAACATTCTATAAGTGTTTTTCTAAAATTCTTTGTTTCATTCTAATTAGTCTACAATAGCATTCTTTGTGGAAAGAGCTTTATCGGATTCATACAAGCAATGAGGAGATAACAATACCTTGTAACTATATAATCTTATATAAGTATAACAAACATCTACTTACTGTTTTTCCATAATTCTACATAGCATTCTATTAAGCTTACATTGGTGTCCATAATGGATAGCGATTGAAAGGATTCATATTAGTCCCGTGGAGAAAATTAGCAGAACTGAATCTATGTAATTCCAGGTAACCATAATAAACATTCTATAAGTGTTTTTCTAAAATTCTGTTTCATTCTAATTAGTCTACAATAGCATTCTTTGTGGAAAGAGCTTTATCGGATTCATACAAGCAATGAGGAGATAACAATACCTTGTAACTATATAATCTTATATAAGTATAACAAACATCTACTTACTGTTTTTCCACAATTCTACGGAGCATTCTATTAACGTTACATTGGTGTTCATAGTGGATAGCGTTTGAAAGGATTCATAACAGTACTGCAGAGATATCAAGCAGCCCTAAATCTAGGTAATTCAGGGTTACCATAATAAACATTCTCTAAGTGTATTTCTAAAATTCTCCGTTTCATTCGAATCAGTTTAGAATACCATTCTTTGTGGAAAGAGATTTATCGGATTCATAAGAGCAATGAGCAGATAGCAATACCTAGTAATTATGTTATATTAAATAATTATAACATACATCTACTTACTGTTTTTCCACAATTCTATGTAGCATTCTCTTAAGCTTACATTGGTGTTCATAATGGATAGCGATTGAAAGGATTCATATTAGTACTGCGAAGAAATTAGGCAGAACTGAATCAATGTAATTCAAGGATACCATAATAAACATTCTCTAAGGGTTTTTCTATAATTCTCCGTTTCATTCTAATCAGTTTACAATACCATTCTTTGTGGAAAGAGCTTTATCGGATTCATACAAGCAATGAGGAGATAGCAATACCTAGTAACTATATAATCTTATATAAGTATAACAAACATCTACTTACTGTTTTTCCATAATTCTACATAGCATTCTATTAAGCTTACATTGGTGTCCATAATGGATAGCGATTGAAAGGATTCATATTAGTCCTGTGGAGAAAATAAGCAGAACTGAATCTATGTAATTCAAGGTAACCATAATAAACATTCTAAAAGTGTTTTTCTAAAATTCTCTGTTTCATTCTAATCAGTCTACAATAGCATTCTTTGTGGAAAGAGCTTTATCGGATTCATACAAGCAATGAGGAGATAACAATACCTTGTAACTATATAATCTTATATAAGTATAACAAACATCTACTTACTGTTTTTCCATAATTCTACATAGCATTCTATTAAGCTTACATTGGTGTCCATAATGGATAGCGATTGAAAGGATTCATATTAGTCCTGTGGAGAAAATAAGCAGAACTGAATCTATGTAATTCAAGGTAACCATAATAAACATTCTAAAAGTGTTTTTCTAAAATTCTCTGTTTCATTCTAATCAGTCTACAATAGCATTCTTTGTGGAAAGAGCTTTATCGGATTCATACAAGCAATGAGGAGATTGCAATACCTAGTAACTATGTCATCTTATATAATTATAACAAACATCTACTTACTGTTTTTCCATAATTCTACCTAGCATACTTTTAAGCTTACATTGCTGTTATTAGTGGACAGCGATTGAAAGGATTCATAGCAGTACTGCATATTGATGAAGCAGGACTAAATCTATGTAATTCAAGGTAACCATAACAAACATTCACTAAGTGTTTTTCTAGAATTCTTCGTTTAATTCTAATCTGTTTACATTGGCATTCTTTATGTAAAGAGGTTGATCGAATTCATACAAGAAATGACAATATAGCAATACCTAGTAACTATGTAATCTTATATAATTATAACAAACATTACTGTTTTTCCACAATTCTACGTAGCATTCTATTAAGCCTACATCGGTGTTCATAGTGGATAGCGATTGATAGGATTCATAACAGGACTGCGGAGATATCAAGCAGCACTAAATCTAGGGAATTCAAGGTTACCATAATAAACATTCTCTGTGTTTTTCTATAATTCTCCGTTTCATTCTAATCAGTTTACAATACCATTCTTTGTGGAAAGAGCTTTAGCGGATTCATACAAGCAACGAGGAGATAGCAATACCTAGTAACTATATAATCTTATATAATTATAACAAACATTACTGTTTTTCCACAATTCTACGTAGCATTCTATTAAGCTACATCGGTGTTCATAGTGGATAGCGATTGAAAGGATTCATAAAAGTAAAGCGGAGCTATCAAGCAGCACTACATCTAGGTAATTCATGGTTACCATAATAAACATTCTCTAAGTGTTTTTCTAAAAATTCTCCATTTCATTCGAATCAGTTTACAATACCATTCTTTGTGGAAAGAGATTTATCGGATTCATAAGAGCAATGAGGAGATAGCAATACCATGTTATATTAAATAATTATAACAAACATCTACTTACTGTTTTTCCATAATTCTACATAGCATTCTATTAAGCTTACATTGGTGTCCATAATGGATAGCGATTGAAAGGATTCATAACAGTACTGCAGAGATATCAAGCAGCCCTAAATCTAGGTAATTCAGGGTTACCATAATAAACATTCTCTAAGTGTATTTCTAAAATTCTCCATTTCATTCGAATCAGTTTAGAATACCATTCTTTGTGGAAAGAGATTTATCGGATTCATAAGAGCAATGAGGAGATAGCAATACCTAGTAATTATGTTATATTAAATAATTATAACATACATCTACTTACTGTTTTTCCACAATTCTATGTAGCATACTCTTAAGCTTACATTGGTGTTCATAATGGATAGCGATTGAAAGGATTCATATTAGTACTGCGAAGAAATTAGGCAGAACTGAATCAATGTAATTCAAGGATACCATAATAAACATTCTCTAAGGGTTTTTCTATAATTCTCCGTTTCATTCTAATCAGTTTACAATACCATTCTTTGTGGAAAGAGCTTTATCGGATTCATACAAGCAATGAGGAGATAGCAATACCTAGTAACTATATAATCTTATATAAGTATAACAAACATCTACTTACTGTTTTTCCATAATTCTACATAGCATTCTATTAAGCTTACATTGGTGTCCATAATGGATAGCGATTGAAAGGATTCATATTAGTCCTGTGGAGAAAATAAGCAGAACTGAATCTATGTAATTCAAGGTAACCATAATAAACATTCTAAAAGTGTTTTTCTAAAATTCTCTGTTTCATTCTAATCAGTCTACAATAGCATTCTTTGTGGAAAGAGCTTTATCGGATTCATACAAGCAATGAGGAGATTGCAATACCTAGTAACTATGTCATCTTATATAATTATAACAAACATCTACTTACTGTTTTTCCATAATTCTACCTAGCATACTTTTAAGCTTACATTGCTGTTATTAGTGGACAGCGATTGAAAGGATTCATAGCAGTACTGCATATTGATGAAGCAGGACTAAATCTATGTAATTCAAGGTAACCATAACAAACATTCACTAAGTGTTTTTCTAGAATTCTTCGTTTAATTCTAATCTGTTTACATTGGCATTCTTTATGTAAAGAGGTTGATCGAATTCATACAAGAAATGACAATATAGCAATACCTAGTAACTATGTAATCTTATATAATTATAACAAACATTACTGTTTTTCCACAATTCTACGTAGCATTCTATTAAGCTACATCGGTGTTCATAGTGGATAGCGATTGAAAGGATTCATAAAAGTAAAGCGGAGCTATCAAGCAGCACTAAATCTAGGTAATTCATGGTTACCATAATAAACATTCTTTAAGTGTTTTTCTAAAAATTCTCCATTTCATTCGAATCAGTTTACAATACCATTCTTTGTGGAAAGAGATTTATCGGATTCATAAGAGCAATGAGGAGATAGCAATACCATGTTATATTAAATAATTATAACAAACATCTACTTACTGTTTTTCCACAATTCTACGGAGCATTCTATTAAGGTTACATTGGTGTTCATAGTGGATAGCGTTTGAAAGGATTCATAACAGTACTGCAGAGATATCAAGCAGCCCTAAATCTAGGTAATTCAGGGTTACCATAATAAACATTCTCTAAGTGTATTTCTAAAATTCTCCGTTTCATTCGAATCAGTTTAGAATACCATTCTTTGTGGAAAGAGATTTATCGGATTCATAAGAGCAATGAGGAGATAGCAATACCTAGTAATTATGTTATATTAAATAATTATAACATACATCTACTTACTGTTTTTCCACAATTCTATGTAGCATTCTCTTAAGCTTACATTGGTGTTCATAATGGATAGCGATTGAAAGGATTCATATTAGTACTGCGAAGAAATTAGGCAGAACTGAATCAATGTAATTCAAGGATACCATAATAAACATTCTCTAAGGGTTTTTCTATAATTCTCCATTTCATTCTAATCAGTTTACAATACCATTCTTTGTGGAAAGAGCTTTATCGGATTCATACAAGCAATGAGGAGATAGCAATACCTAGTAACTATATAATCTTATATAAGTATAACAAACATCTACTTACTGTTTTTCCATAATTCTACATAGCATTCTATTAAGCTTACATTGGTGTCCATAATGGATAGCGATTGAAAGGATTCATATTAGTCCCGTGGAGAAAATTAGCAGAACTGAATCTATGTAATTCCAGGTAGCCATAATAAACATTTTATAAGTGTTTTTCTAAAATTCTCTGTTTCATTCTAATTAGTCTACAATAGCATTCTTTGTGGAAAGAGCTTTATCGGATTCATACAAGCAATGAGGAGATAACAATACCTTGTAACTATATAATCTTATATAAGTATAACAAACATCTACTTACTGTTTTTCCACAATTCTACGTAGCATTCTATTAAGCCTACATTGGTGTTCATAGTGGATAGCGATTGAAAGGATTCATAACAGTAAAGCGCAGCTATCAAGCAGCACTAAATCTAGGTAATTCATGGTTACCATAATAAACATTCTCTAAGTGTTTTTCTATAATTCTCCGTTTCATTCTAATCAGTTTACAATACCATTCTTTGTGGAAAGAGCTTTATCGGATTCATAACAGCAATGAGGAGATAGCAATACCTAGTAACTATATAATCTTATATAAGTATAACAAACATCTACTTACTGTTTTTCCATAATTCTACATAGCATTCTATTAAGCTTACATTGGTGTCCATAATGGATAGCGATTGAAAGGATTCATATTAGTCCCGTGGAGAAAATTAGCAGAACTGAATCTATGTAATTCAAGGTAACCATAATAAACATTCTATAAGTGTTTTTCTAAAATTCTTTGTTTCATTCTAATTAGTCTACAATAGCATTCTTTGTGGAAAGAGCTTTATCGGATTCATACAAGCAATGAGGAGATAACAATACCTTGTAACTATATAATCTTATATAAGTATAACAAACATCTACTTACTGTTTTTCCATAATTCTACATAGCATTCTATTAAGCTTACATTGGTGTCCATAATGGATAGCGATTGAAAGGATTCATATTAGTCCCGTGGAGAAAATTAGCAGAACTGAATCTATGTAATTCCAGGTAACCATAATAAACATTCTATAAGTGTTTTTCTAAAATTCTGTTTCATTCTAATTAGTCTACAATAGCATTCTTTGTGGAAAGAGCTTTATCGGATTCATACAAGCAATGAGGAGATAACAATACCTTGTAACTATATAATCTTATATAAGTATAACAAACATCTACTTACTGTTTTTCCACAATTCTACGGAGCATTCTATTAACGTTACATTGGTGTTCATAGTGGATAGCGTTTGAAAGGATTCATAACAGTACTGCAGAGATATCAAGCAGCCCTAAATCTAGGTAATTCAGGGTTACCATAATAAACATTCTCTAAGTGTATTTCTAAAATTCTCCGTTTCATTCGAATCAGTTTAGAATACCATTCTTTGTGGAAAGAGATTTATCGGATTCATAAGAGCAATGAGCAGATAGCAATACCTAGTAATTATGTTATATTAAATAATTATAACATACATCTACTTACTGTTTTTCCACAATTCTATGTAGCATTCTCTTAAGCTTACATTGGTGTTCATAATGGATAGCGATTGAAAGGATTCATATTAGTACTGCGAAGAAATTAGGCAGAACTGAATCAATGTAATTCAAGGATACCATAATAAACATTCTCTAAGGGTTTTTCTATAATTCTCCGTTTCATTCTAATCAGTTTACAATACCATTCTTTGTGGAAAGAGCTTTATCGGATTCATACAAGCAATGAGGAGATAGCAATACCTAGTAACTATATAATCTTATATAAGTATAACAAACATCTACTTACTGTTTTTCCATAATTCTACATAGCATTCTATTAAGCTTACATTGGTGTCCATAATGGATAGCGATTGAAAGGATTCATATTAGTCCTGTGGAGAAAATAAGCAGAACTGAATCTATGTAATTCAAGGTAACCATAATAAACATTCTAAAAGTGTTTTTCTAAAATTCTCTGTTTCATTCTAATCAGTCTACAATAGCATTCTTTGTGGAAAGAGCTTTATCGGATTCATACAAGCAATGAGGAGATAACAATACCTTGTAACTATATAATCTTATATAAGTATAACAAACATCTACTTACTGTTTTTCCATAATTCTACATAGCATTCTATTAAGCTTACATTGGTGTCCATAATGGATAGCGATTGAAAGGATTCATATTAGTCCTGTGGAGAAAATAAGCAGAACTGAATCTATGTAATTCAAGGTAACCATAATAAACATTCTAAAAGTGTTTTTCTAAAATTCTCTGTTTCATTCTAATCAGTCTACAATAGCATTCTTTGTGGAAAGAGCTTTATCGGATTCATACAAGCAATGAGGAGATTGCAATACCTAGTAACTATGTCATCTTATATAATTATAACAAACATCTACTTACTGTTTTTCCATAATTCTACCTAGCATACTTTTAAGCTTACATTGCTGTTATTAGTGGACAGCGATTGAAAGGATTCATAGCAGTACTGCATATTGATGAAGCAGGACTAAATCTATGTAATTCAAGGTAACCATAACAAACATTCACTAAGTGTTTTTCTAGAATTCTTCGTTTAATTCTAATCTGTTTACATTGGCATTCTTTATGTAAAGAGGTTGATCGAATTCATACAAGAAATGACAATATAGCAATACCTAGTAACTATGTAATCTTATATAATTATAACAAACATTACTGTTTTTCCACAATTCTACGTAGCATTCTATTAAGCCTACATCGGTGTTCATAGTGGATAGCGATTGATAGGATTCATAACAGGACTGCGGAGATATCAAGCAGCACTAAATCTAGGGAATTCAAGGTTACCATAATAAACATTCTCTGTGTTTTTCTATAATTCTCCGTTTCATTCTAATCAGTTTACAATACCATTCTTTGTGGAAAGAGCTTTAGCGGATTCATACAAGCAACGAGGAGATAGCAATACCTAGTAACTATATAATCTTATATAATTATAACAAACATTACTGTTTTTCCACAATTCTACGTAGCATTCTATTAAGCTACATCGGTGTTCCTAGTGGATAGCGATTGAAAGGATTCATAAAAGTAAAGCGGAGCTATCAAGCAGCACTTAATCTAGGTAATTCATGGTTACCATAATAAACATTCTCTAAGTGTTTTTCTAAAAATTCTCCATTTCATTCGAATCAGTTTACAATACCATTCTTTGTGGAAAGAGATTTATCGGATTCATAAGAGCAATGAGGAGATAGCAATACCATGTTATATTAAATAATTATAACAAACATCTACTTACTGTTTTTCCACAATTCTACGTAGCATTCTATTAAGGTTACATTGGTGTTCATAGTGGATAGCGTTTGAAAGGATTCATAACAGTACTGCAGAGATATCAAGCAGCCCTAAATCTAGGTAATTCAGGGTTACCATAATAAACATTCTCTAAGTGTATTTCTAAAATTCTCCGTTTCATTCGAATCAGTTTAGAATAGCATTCTTTGTGGAAAGAGATTTATCGGATTCATAAGAGCAATGAGGAGATAGCAATACCTAGTAATTATGTTATATTAAATAATTATAACATACATCTACTTACTGTTTTTCCACAATTCTATGTAGCATTCTCTTAAGCTTGCATTGGTGTTCATAATGGATAGCGATTGAAAGGATTCATATTAGTACTGCGAAGAAATTAGGCAGAACTGAATCAAAGTAATTCAAGGATACCATAATAAACATTCTCTAAGGGTTTTTCTATAATTCTCCGTTTCATTCTAATCAGTTTACAATACCATTCTTTGTGGAAAGAGCTTTATCGGATTCATACAAGCAATGAGCAGATAGCAATACCTAGTAACTATATAATCTTATATAAGTATAACAAACATCTACTTACTGTTTTTCCATAATTCTACATAGCATTCTATTAAGCTTACATTGGTGTCCATAATGGATAGCGATTGAAAGGATTCATATTAGTCCTGTGGAGAAAATAAGCAGAACTGAATCTATGTAATTCAAGGTAACCATAATAAACATTCTAAAAGTGTTTTTCTAAAATTCTCTGTTTCATTCTAATCAGTCTACAATAGCATTCTTTGTGGAAAGAGCTTTATCGGATTCATACAAGCAAAGAGGAGATTGCAATACCTAGTAACTATGTCATCTTATATAATTATAACAAACATCTACTTACTGTTTTTCCATAATTCTACCTAGCATACTTTTAAGCTTACATTGCTGTTATTAGTGGACAGCGATTGAAAGGATTCATAGCAGTACTGCATATTGATGAAGCAGGACTAAATCTATGTAATTCAAGGTAACCATAACAAACATTCACTAAGTGTTTTTCTAGAATTCTTCGTTTAATTCTAATCTGTTTACATTGGCATTCTTTATGTAAAGAGGTTGATCGAATTCATACAAGAAATGACAATATAGCAATACCTAGTAACTATGTAATCTTATATAATTATAACAAACATTACTGTTTTTCCACAATTCTACGTAGCATTCTATTAAGCTACATCGGTGTTCATAGTGGATAGCGATTGAAAGGATTCATAAAAGTAAAGCGGAGCTATCAAGCAGCACTAAATCTAGGTAATTCATGGTTACCATAATAAACATTCTCTAAGTGTTTTTCTAAAAATTCTCCATTTCATTCGAATCAGTTTACAATACCATTCTTTGTGGAAAGAGATTTATCGGATTCATAAGAGCAATGAGGAGATAGCAATACCATGTTATATTAAATAATTATAACAAACATCTACTTACTGTTTTTCCACAATTCTACGGAGCATTCTATTAAGGTTACATTGGTGTTCATAGTGGATAGCGTTTGAAAGGATTCATAACAGTACTGCAGAGATATCAAGCAGCCCTAAATCTAGGTAATTCAGGGTTACCATAATAAACATTCTCTAAGTGTATTTCTAAAATTCTCCGTTTCATTCGAATCAGTTTAGAATACCATTCTTTGTGGAAAGAGATTTATCGGATTCATAAGAGCAATGAGGAGATAGCAATACCTAGTAATTATGTTATATTAAATAATTATAACATACATCTACTTACTGTTTTTCCACAATTCTATGTAGCATTCTCTTAAGCTTACATTGGTGTTCATAATGGATAGCGATTGAAAGGATTCATATTAGTACTGCGAAGAAATTAGGCAGAACTGAATCAATGTAATTCAAGGATACCATAATAAACATTCTCTAAGGGTTTTTCTATAATTCTCCGTTTCATTCTAATCAGTTTACAATACCATTCTTTGTGGAAAGAGCTTTATCGGATTCATACAAGCAATGAGGAGATAGCAATACCTAGTAACTATATAATCTTATATAAGTATAACAAACATCTACTTACTGTTTTTCCATAATTCTACATAGCATTCTATTAAGCTTACATTGGTGTCCATAATGGATAGCGATTGAAAGGATTCATATTAGTCCCGTGGAGAAAATAAGCAGAACTGAATCTATGTAATTCAAGGTAACCATAATAAACATTCTATAAGTGTTTTTCTAAAATTCTTTGTTTCATTCTAATTAGTCTACAATAGCATTCTTTGTGGAAAGAGCTTTATCGGATTCATACAAGCAATGAGGAGATAACAATACCTTGTAACTATATAATCTTATATAAGTATAACAAACATCTACTTACTGTTTTTCCATAATTCTACATAGCATTCTATTAAGCTTACATTGGTGTCCATAATGGATAGCGATTGAAAGGATTCATATTAGTCCCGTGGAGAAAATTAGCAGAACTGAATCTATGTAATTCAAGGTAACCATAATAAACATTCTATAAGTGTTTTTCTAAAATTCTTTGTTTCATTCTAATTAGTCTACAATAGCATTCTTTGTGGAAAGAGCTTTATCGGATTCATACAAGCAATGAGGAGATAACAATACCTTGTAACTATATAATCTTACATAAGTATAACAAACATCTACTTACTGTTTTTCCATAATTCTACATAGCATTCTATTAAGCTTACATTGGTGTCCATAATGGATAGCGATTGACAGGATTCATATTCGTCCTGTGGAGAAAATAAGCAGAACTGAATCTATGTAATTCAAGGTAACCATAATAAACATTCTAAAAGTGTTTTTCTAAAATTCTCTGTTTCATTCTAATCAGTCTACAATAGCATTCTTTGTGGAAAGAGCTTTATCGGATTCATACAAGCAATGAGGAGATTGCAATACCTAGTAACTATGTCATCTTATATAATTATAACAAACATCTACTTACTGTTTTTCCATAATTCTACCTAGCATACTTTTAAGCTTACATTGCTGTTATTAGTGGACAGCGATTGAAAGGATTCATAGCAGTACTGCATATTGATGAAGCAGGACTAAATCTATGTAATTCAAGGTAACCATAACAAACATTCACTAAGTGTTTTTCTAGAATTCTTCGTTTAATTCTAATCTGTTTACATTGGCATTCTTTATGTAAAGAGGTTGATCGAATTCATACAAGAAATGACAATATAGCAATACCTAGTAACTATGTAATCTTATATAATTATAACAAACATCTACTTACTGGTTTTCCACAATTCTACGTAGCATTTTATAAAGGTTACATCGGTGTTCATAGTGGATAGCAATTGATAGGATTCATAACAGTACTGCGGAGATATCAAGCAGCACTAAATCTAGGGAATTCAAGGTTACCATAATAAACATTCTCTGTGTTTTTCTATAATTCTCCGTTTCATTCTAATCAGTTTACAATACCATTCTTTGTGGAAAGAGCTTTAGCGGATTCATACAAGCAACGAGGAGATAGCAATACCTAGTAACTATATAATCTTATATAATTATAACAAACATTACTGTTTTTCCACAATTCTACGTAGCATTCTATTAAGCTACATCGGTGTTCCTAGTGGATAGCGATTGAAAGGATTCATAAAAGTAAAGCGGAGCTATCAAGCAGCACTTAATCTAGGTAATTCATGGTTACCATAATAAACATTCTCTAAGTGTTTTTCTAAAAATTCTCCATTTCATTCGAATCAGTTTACAATACCATTCTTTGTGGAAAGAGATTTATCGGATTCATAAGAGCAATGAGGAGATAGCAATACCATGTTATATTAAATAATTATAACAAACATCTACTTACTGTTTTTCCACAATTCTACGTAGCATTCTATTAAGGTTACATTGGTGTTCATAGTGGATAGCGTTTGAAAGGATTCATAACAGTACTGCAGAGATATCAAGCAGCCCTAAATCTAGGTAATTCAGGGTTACCATAATAAACATTCTCTAAGTGTATTTCTAAAATTCTCCGTTTCATTCGAATCAGTTTAGAATACCATTCTTTGTGGAAAGAGATTTATCGGATTCATAAGAGCAATGAGGAGATAGCAATACCTAGTAATTATGTTATATTAAATAATTATAACATACATCTACTTACTGTTTTTCCACAATTCTATGTAGCATTCTCTTAAGCTTGCATTGGTGTTCATAATGGATAGCGATTGAAAGGATTCATATTAGTACTGCGAAGAAATTAGGCAGAACTGAATCAATGTAATTCAAGGATACCATAATAAACATTCTCTAAGGGTTTTTCTATAATTCTCCGTTTCATTCTAATCAGTTTACAATACCATTCTTTGTGGAAAGAGCTTTATCGGATTCATACAAGCAATGAGGAGATAGCAATACCTAGTAACTATATAATCTTATATAAGTATAACAAACATCTACTTACTGTTTTTCCATAATTCTACATAGCATTCTATTAAGCTTACATTGGTGTCCATAATGGATAGCGATTGAAAGGATTCATATTAGTCCTGTGGAGAAAATAAGCAGAACTGAATCTGTGTAATTCAAGGTAACCATAATAAACATTCTAAAAGTGTTTTTCTAAAATTCTCTGTTTCATTCTAATCAGTCTACAATAGCATTCTTTGTGGAAAGAGCTTTATCGGATTCATACAAGCAATGAGGAGATTGCAATACCTAGTAACTATGTCATCTTATATAATTATAACAAACATCTACTTACTGTTTTTCCATAATTCTACCTAGCATACTTTTAAACTTACATTGCTGTTATTAGTGGACAGCGATTGAAAGGATTCATAGCAGTACTGCATATTGATGAAGCAGGACTAAATCTATGTAATTCAAGGTAACCATAACAAACATTCACTAAGTGTTTTTCTAGAATTCTTCGTTTAATTCTAATCTGTTTACATTGGCATTCTTTATGTAAAGAGGTTGATCGAATTCATACAAGAAATGACAATATAGCAATACCTAGTAACTATGTAATCTTATATAATTATAACAAACATCTACTTACTGGTTTTCCACAATTCTACGTAGCATTTTATAAAGGTTACATCGGTGTTCATAGTGGATAGCAATTGATAGGATTCATAACAGTACTGCGGAGATATCAAGCAGCACTAAATCTAGGGAATTCAAGGTTACCATAATAAACATTCTCTGTGTTTTTCTATAATTCTCCGTTTCATTCTAATCAGTTTACAATACCATTCTTTGTGGAAAGAGCTTTAGCGGATTCATACAAGCAACGAGGAGATAGCAATACCTAGTAACTATATAATCTTATATAATTATAACAAACATTACTGTTTTTCCACAATTCTACGTAGCATTCTATTAAGCTACATCGGTGTTCCTAGTGGATAGCGATTGAAAGGATTCATAAAAGTAAAGCGGAGCTATCAAGCAGCACTTAATCTAGGTAATTCATGGTTACCATAATAAACATTCTCTAAGTGTTTTTCTAAAAATTCTCCATTTCATTCGAATCAGTTTACAATACCATTCTTTGTGGAAAGAGATTTATCGGATTCATAAGAGCAATGAGGAGATAGCAATACCATGTTATATTAAATAATTATAACAAACATCTACTTACTGTTTTTCCACAATTCTACGTAGCATTCTATTAAGGTTACATTGGTGTTCATAGTGGATAGCGTTTGAAAGGATTCATAACAGTACTGCAGAGATATCAAGCAGCCCTAAATCTAGGTAATTCAGGGTTACCATAATAAACATTCTCTAAGTGTATTTCTAAAATTCTCCGTTTCATTCGAATCAGTTTAGAATACCATTCTTTGTGGAAAGAGATTTATCGGATTCATAAGAGCAATGAGGAGATAGCAATACCTAGTAATTATGTTATATTAAATAATTATAACATACATCTACTTACTGTTTTTCCACAATTCTATGTAGCATTCTCTTAAGCTTGCATTGGTGTTCATAATGGATAGCGATTGAAAGGATTCATATTAGTACTGCGAAGAAATTAGGCAGAACTGAATCAATGTAATTCAAGGATACCATAATAAACATTCTCTACGGGTTTTTCTATAATTCTCCGTTTCATTCTAATCAGTTTACAATACCATTCTTTGTGGAAAGAGCTTTATCGGATTCATACAAGCAATGAGGAGATAGCAATACCTAGTAACTATATAATCTTATATAAGTATAACAAACATCTACTTACTGTTTTTCCATAATTCTACATAGCATTCTATTAAGCTTACATTGGTGTCCATAATGGATAGCGATTGAAAGGATTCATATTAGTCCTGTGGAGAAAATAAGCAGAACTGAATCTGTGTAATTCAAGGTAACCATAATAAACATTCTAAAAGTGTTTTTCTAAAATTCTCTGTTTCATTCTAATCAGTCTACAATAGCATTCTTTGTGGAAAGAGCTTTATCGGATTCATACAAGCAATGAGGAGATTGCAATACCTAGTAACTATGTCATCTTATATAATTATAACAAACATCTACTTACTGTTTTTCCATAATTCTACCTAGCATACTTTTAAACTTACATTGCTGTTATTAGTGGACAGCGATTGAAAGGATTCATAGCAGTACTGCATATTGATGAAGCAGGACTAAATCTATGTAATTCAAGGTAACCATAACAAACATTCACTAAGTGTTTTTCTAGAATTCTTCGTTTAATTCTAATCTGTTTACATTGGCATTCTTTATGTAAAGAGGTTGATCGAATTCATACAAGAAATGACAATATAGCAATACCTAGTAACTATGTAATCTTATATAATTATAACAAACATCTACTTACTGGTTTTCCACAATTCTACGTAGCATTTTATAAAGGTTACATCGGTGTTCATAGTGGATAGCAATTGATAGGATTCATAACAGTACTGCGGAGATATCAAGCAGCACTAAATCTAGGGAATTCAAGGTTACCATAATAAACATTCTCTGTGTTTTTCTATAATTCTCCGTTTCATTCTAATCAGTTTACAATACCATTCTTTGTGGAAAGAGCTTTAGCGGATTCATACAAGCAACGAGGAGATAGCAATACCTAGTAACTATATAATCTTATATAATTATAACAAACATTACTGTTTTTCCACAATTCTACGTAGCATTCTATTAAGCTACATCGGTGTTCCTAGTGGATAGCGATTGAAAGGATTCATAAAAGTAAAGCGGAGCTATCAAGCAGCACTTAATCTAGGTAATTCATGGTTACCATAATAAACATTCTCTAAGTGTTTTTCTAAAAATTCTCCATTTCATTCGAATCAGTTTACAATACCATTCTTTGTGGAAAGAGATTTATCGGATTCATAAGAGCAATGAGGAGATAGCAATACCATGTTATATTAAATAATTATAACAAACATCTACTTACTGTTTTTCCACAATTCTACGTAGCATTCTATTAAGGTTACATTGGTGTTCATAGTGGATAGCGTTTGAAAGGATTCATAACAGTACTGCAGAGATATCAAGCAGCCCTAAATCTAGGTAATTCAGGGTTACCATAATAAACATTCTCTAAGTGTATTTCTAAAATTCTCCGTTTCATTCGAATCAGTTTAGAATACCATTCTTTGTGGAAAGAGATTTATCGGATTCATAAGAGCAATGAGGAGATAGCAATACCTAGTAATTATGTTATATTAAATAATTATAACATACATCTACTTACTGTTTTTCCACAATTCTATGTAGCATTCTCTTAAGCTTGCATTGGTGTTCATAATGGATAGCGATTGAAAGGATTCATATTAGTACTGCGAAGAAATTAGGCAGAACTGAATCAATGTAATTCAAGGATACCATAATAAACATTCTCTACGGGTTTTTCTATAATTCTCCGTTTCATTCTAATCAGTTTACAATACCATTCTTTGTGGAAAGAGCTTTATCGGATTCATACAAGCAATGAGGAGATAGCAATACCTAGTAACTATATAATCTTATATAAGTATAACAAACATCTACTTACTGTTTTTCCATAATTCTACATAGCATTCTATTAAGCTTACATTGGTGTCCATAATGGATAGCGATTGAAAGGATTCATATTAGTCCTGTGGAGAAAATAAGCAGAACTGAATCTGTGTAATTCAAGGTAACCATAATAAACATTCTAAAAGTGTTTTTCTAAAATTCTCTGTTTCATTCTAATCAGTCTACAATAGCATTCTTTGTGGAAAGAGCTTTATCGGATTCATACAAGCAATGAGGAGATTGCAATACCTAGTAACTATGTCATCTTATATAATTATAACAAACATCTACTTACTGTTTTTCCATAATTCTACCTAGCATACTTTTAAACTTACATTGCTGTTATTAGTGGACAGCGATTGAAAGGATTCATAGCAGTACTGCATATTGATGAAGCAGGACTAAATCTATGTAATTCAAGGTAACCATAACAAACATTCACTAAGTGTTTTTCTAGAATTCTTCGTTTAATTCTAATCTGTTTACATTGGCATTCTTTATGTAAAGAGGTTGATCGAATTCATACAAGAAATGACAATATAGCAATACCTAGTAACTATGTAATCTTATATAATTATAACAAACATCTACTTACTGGTTTTCCACAATTCTACGTAGCATTTTATAAAGGTTACATCGGTGTTCATAGTGGATAGCAATTGATAGGATTCATAACAGTACTGCGGAGATATCAAGCAGCACTAAATCTAGGGAATTCAAGGTTACCATAATAAACATTCTCTGTGTTTTTCTATAATTCTCCGTTTCATTCTAATCAGTTTACAATACCATTCTTTGTGGAAAGAGCTTTAGCGGATTCATACAAGCAACGAGGAGATAGCAATACCTAGTAACTATATAATCTTATATAATTATAACAAACATTACTGTTTTTCCACAATTCTACGTAGCATTCTATTAAGCTACATCGGTGTTCCTAGTGGATAGCGATTGAAAGGATTCATAAAAGTAAAGCGGAGCTATCAAGCAGCACTTAATCTAGGTAATTCATGGTTACCATAATAAACATTCTCTAAGTGTTTTTCTAAAAATTCTCCATTTCATTCGAATCAGTTTACAATACCATTCTTTGTGGAAAGAGATTTATCGGATTCATAAGAGCAATGAGGAGATAGCAATACCATGTTATATTAAATAATTATAACAAACATCTACTTACTGTTTTTCCACAATTCTACGTAGCATTCTATTAAGGTTACATTGGTGTTCATAGTGGATAGCGTTTGAAAGGATTCATAACAGTACTGCAGAGATATCAAGCAGCCCTAAATCTAGGTAATTCAGGGTTACCATAATAAACATTCTCTAAGTGTATTTCTAAAATTCTCCGTTTCATTCGAATCAGTTTAGAATACCATTCTTTGTGGAAAGAGATTTATCGGATTCATAAGAGCAATGAGGAGATAGCAATACCTAGTAATTATGTTATATTAAATAATTATAACATACATCTACTTACTGTTTTTCCACAATTCTATGTAGCATTCTCTTAAGCTTGCATTGGTGTTCATAATGGATAGCGATTGAAAGGATTCATATTAGTACTGCGAAGAAATTAGGCAGAACTGAATCAATGTAATTCAAGGATACCATAATAAACATTCTCTAAGGGTTTTTCTATAATTCTCCGTTTCATTCTAATCAGTTTACAATACCATTCTTTGTGGAAAGAGCTTTATCGGATTCATACAAGCAATGAGGAGATAGCAATACCTAGTAACTATATAATCTTATATAAGTATAACAAACATCTACTTACTGTTTTTCCATAATTCTGCATAGCATTCTATTAAGCTTACATTGGTGTCCATAATGGATAGCGATTGAAAGGATTCATATTAGTCCTGTGGAGAAAATAAGCAGAACTGAATCTATGTAATTCAAGGTAACCATAATAAACATTCTAAAAGTGTTTTTCTAAAATTCTCTGTTTCATTCTAATCAGTCTACAATAGCATTCTTTGTGGAAAGAGCTTTATCGGATTCATACAAGCAATGAGGAGATTGCAATACCTAGTAACTATGTCATCTTATATAATTATAACAAACATCTACTTACTGTTTTTCCATAATTCTACCTAGCATACTTTTAAGCTTACATTGCTGTTATTAGTGGACAGCGATTGAAAGGATTCATAGCAGTACTGCATATTGATGAAGCAGGACTAAATCTATGTAATTCAAGGTAACCATAACAAACATTCACTAAGTGTTTTTCTAGAATTCTTCGTTTAATTCTAATCTGTTTACATTGGCATTCTTTATGTAAAGAGGTTGATCGAATTCATACAAGAAATGACAATATAGCAATACCTAGTAACTATGTAATCTTATATAATTATAACAAACATCTACTTACTGGTTTTCCACAATTCTACGTAGCATTTTATAAAGGTTACATCGGTGTTCATAGTGGATAGCAATTGATAGGATTCATAACAGTACTGCGGAGATATCAAGCAGCACTAAATCTAGGGAATTCAAGGTTACCATAATAAACATTCTCTGTGTTTTTCTATAATTCTCCGTTTCATTCTAATCAGTTTACAATACCATTCTTTGTGGAAAGAGCTTTAGCGGATTCATACAAGCAACGAGGAGATAGCAATACCTAGTAACTATATAATCTTATATAATTATAACAAACATTACTGTTTTTCCACAATTCTACGTAGCATTCTATTAAGCTACATCGGTGTTCCTAGTGGATAGCGATTGAAAGGATTCATAAAAGTAAAGCGGAGCTATCAAGCAGCACTTAATCTAGGTAATTCATGGTTACCATAATAAACATTCTCTAAGTGTTTTTCTAAAAATTCTCCATTTCATTCGAATCAGTTTACAATACCATTCTTTGTGGAAAGAGATTTATCGGATTCATAAGAGCAATGAGGAGATAGCAATACCATGTTATATTAAATAATTATAACAAACATCTACTTACTGTTTTTCCACAATTCTACGTAGCATTCTATTAAGGTTACATTGGTGTTCATAGTGGATAGCGTTTGAAAGGATTCATAACAGTACTGCAGAGATATCAAGCAGCCCTAAATCTAGGTAATTCAGGGTTACCATAATAAACATTCTCTAAGTGTATTTCTAAAATCTCCGTTTCATTCGAATCAGTTTAGAATACCATTCTTTGTGGAAAGAGATTTATCGGATTCATAAGAGCAATGAGGAGATAGCAATACCTAGTAATTATGTTATATTAAATAATTATAACATACATCTACTTACTGTTTTTCCACAATTCTATGTAGCATTCTCTTAAGCTTGCATTGGTGTTCATAATGGATAGCGATTGAAAGGATTCATATTAGTACTGCGAAGAAATTAGGCAGAACTGAATCAATGTAATTCAAGGATACCATAATAAATATTCTCTAAGGGTTTTTCTATAATTCTCCGTTTCATTCTAATCAGTTTACAATACCATTCTTTGTGGAAAGAGCTTTATCGGATTCATACAAGCAATGAGGAGATAGCAATACCTAGTAACTATATAATCTTATATAAGTATAACAAACATCTACTTACTGTTTTTCCATAATTCTACATAGCATTCTATTAAGCTTACATTGGTGTCCATAATGGATAGCGATTGAAAGGATTCATATTAGTCCTGTGGAGAAAATAAGCAGAACTGAATCTATGTAATTCAAGGTAACCATAATAAACATTCTAAAAGTGTTTTTCTAAAATTCTCTGTTTCATTCTAATCAGTCTACAATAGCATTCTTTGTGGAAAGAGCTTTATCGGATTCATACAAGCAATGAGGAGATTGCAATACCTAGTAACTATGTCATCTTATATAATTATAACAAACATCTACTTACTGTTTTTCCATAATTCTACCTAGCATACTTTTAAGCTTACATTGCTGTTATTAGTGGACAGCGATTGAAAGGATTCATAGCAGTACTGCATATTGATGAAGCAGGACTAAATCTATGTAATTCAAGGTAACCATAACAAACATTCACTAAGTGTTTTTCTAGAATTCTTCGTTTAATTCTAATCTGTTTACATTGGCATTCTTTATGTAAAGAGGTTGATCGAATTCATACAAGAAATGACAATATAGCAATACCTAGTAACTATGTAATCTTATATAATTATAACAAACATTACTGTTTTTCCACAATTCTACGTAGCATTCTATTAAGCTACATCGGTGTTCATAGTGGATAGCGATTGAAAGGATTCATAAAAGTAAAGCGGAGCTATCAAGCAGCACTTAATCTAGGTAATTCATGGTTACCATAATAAACATTCTCTAAGTGTTTTTCTAAAAATTCTCCATTTCATTCGAATCAGTTTACAATACCATTCTTTGTGGAAAGAGATTTATCGGATTCATAAGAGCAATGAGGAGATAGCAATACCATGTTATATTAAATAATTATAACAAACATCTACTTACTGTTTTTCAACAATTCTACGTAGCATTCTATTAAGGTTACATTGGTGTTCATAGTGGATAGCGTTTGAAAGGATTCATAACAGTACTGCAGAGATATCAAGCAGCCCTAAATCTAGGTAATTCAGGGTTACCATAATAAACATTCTCTAAGTGTATTTCTAAAATTCTCCGTTTCATTCGAATCAGTTTAGAATACCATTCTTTGTGGAAAGAGATTTATCGGATTCATAAGAGCAATGAGGAGATAGCAATACCTAGTAATTATGTTATATTAAATAATTATAACATACATCTACTTACTGTTTTTCCACAATTCTATGTAGCATTCTCTTAAGCTTACATTGGTGTTCATAATGGATAGCGATTGAAAGGATTCATATTAGTACTGCGAAGAAATTAGGCAGAACTGAATCAATGTAATTCAAGGATACCATAATAAACATTCTCTAAGGGTTTTTCTATAATTCTCCGTTTCATTCTAATCAGTTTACAATACCATTCTTTGTGGAAAGAGCTTTATCGGATTCATACAAGCAATGAGGAGATAGCAATACCTAGTAACTATATAATCTTATATAAGTATAACAAACATCTACTTACTGTTTTTCCATAATTCTACATAGCATTCTATTAAGCTTACATTGGTGTCCATAATGGATAGCGATTGAAAGGATTCATATTAGTCCCGTGGAGAAAATTAGCAGAACTGAATCTATGTAATTCAAGGTAACCATAATAAACATTCTATAAGTGTTTTTCTAAAATTCTTTGTTTCATTCTAATTAGTCTACAATAGCATTCTTTGTGGAAAGAGCTTTATCGGATTCATACAAGCAATGAGGAGATAACAATACCTTGTAACTATATAATCTTATATAAGTATAACAAACATCTACTTACTGTTTTTCCATAATTCTACATAGCATTCTATTAAGCTTACATTGGTGTCCATAATGGATAGCGATTGAAAGGATTCATATTAGTCCCGTGGAGAAAATTAGCAGAACTGAATCTATGTAATTCAAGGTAACCATAATAAACATTCTATAAGTGTTTTTCTAAAATTCTTTGTTTCATTCTAATTAGTCTACAATAGCATTCTTTGTGGAAAGAGCTTTATCGGATTCATACAAGCAATGAGGAGATAACAATACCTTGTAACTATATAATCTTACATAAGTATAACAAACATCTACTTACTGTTTTTCCATAATTCTACATAGCATTCTATTAAGCTTACATTGGTGTCCATAATGGATAGCGATTGACAGGATTCATATTCGTCCTGTGGAGAAAATAAGCAGAACTGAATCTATGTAATTCAAGGTAACCATAATAAACATTCTAAAAGTGTTTTTCTAAAATTCTCTGTTTCATTCTAATCAGTCTACAATAGCATTCTTTGTGGAAAGAGCTTTATCGGATTCATACAAGCAATGAGGAGATTGCAATACCTAGTAACTATGTCATCTTATATAATTATAACAAACATCTACTTACTGTTTTTCCATAATTCTACCTAGCATACTTTTAAGCTTACATTGCTGTTATTAGTGGACAGCGATTGAAAGGATTCATAGCAGTACTGCATATTGATGAAGCAGGACTAAATCTATGTAATTCAAGGTAACCATAACAAACATTCACTAAGTGTTTTTCTAGAATTCTTCGTTTAATTCTAATCTGTTTACATTGGCATTCTTTATGTAAAGAGGTTGATCGAATTCATACAAGAAATGACAATATAGCAATACCTAGTAACTATGTAATCTTATATAATTATAACAAACATCTACTTACTGGTTTTCCACAATTCTACGTAGCATTTTATAAAGGTTACATCGGTGTTCATAGTGGATAGCAATTGATAGGATTCATAACAGTACTGCGGAGATATCAAGCAGCACTAAATCTAGGGAATTCAAGGTTACCATAATAAACATTCTCTGTGTTTTTCTATAATTCTCCGTTTCATTCTAATCAGTTTACAATACCATTCTTTGTGGAAAGAGCTTTAGCGGATTCATACAAGCAACGAGGAGATAGCAATACCTAGTAACTATATAATCTTATATAATTATAACAAACATTACTGTTTTTCCACAATTCTACGTAGCATTCTATTAAGCTACATCGGTGTTCCTAGTGGATAGCGATTGAAAGGATTCATAAAAGTAAAGCGGAGCTATCAAGCAGCACTTAATCTAGGTAATTCATGGTTACCATAATAAACATTCTCTAAGTGTTTTTCTAAAAATTCTCCATTTCATTCGAATCAGTTTACAATACCATTCTTTGTGGAAAGAGATTTATCGGATTCATAAGAGCAATGAGGAGATAGCAATACCATGTTATATTAAATAATTATAACAAACATCTACTTACTGTTTTTCCACAATTCTACGTAGCATTCTATTAAGGTTACATTGGTGTTCATAGTGGATAGCGTTTGAAAGGATTCATAACAGTACTGCAGAGATATCAAGCAGCCCTAAATCTAGGTAATTCAGGGTTACCATAATAAACATTCTCTAAGTGTATTTCTAAAATTCTCCGTTTCATTCGAATCAGTTTAGAATACCATTCTTTGTGGAAAGAGATTTATCGGATTCATAAGAGCAATGAGGAGATAGCAATACCTAGTAATTATGTTATATTAAATAATTATAACATACATCTACTTACTGTTTTTCCACAATTCTATGTAGCATTCTCTTAAGCTTGCATTGGTGTTCATAATGGATAGCGATTGAAAGGATTCATATTAGTACTGCGAAGAAATTAGGCAGAACTGAATCAATGTAATTCAAGGATACCATAATAAACATTCTCTAAGGGTTTTTCTATAATTCTCCGTTTCATTCTAATCAGTTTACAATACCATTCTTTGTGGAAAGAGCTTTATCGGATTCATACAAGCAATGAGGAGATAGCAATACCTAGTAACTATATAATCTTATATAAGTATAACAAACATCTACTTACTGTTTTTCCATAATTCTACATAGCATTCTATTAAGCTTACATTGGTGTCCATAATGGATAGCGATTGAAAGGATTCATATTAGTCCTGTGGAGAAAATAAGCAGAACTGAATCTGTGTAATTCAAGGTAACCATAATAAACATTCTAAAAGTGTTTTTCTAAAATTCTCTGTTTCATTCTAATCAGTCTACAATAGCATTCTTTGTGGAAAGAGCTTTATCGGATTCATACAAGCAATGAGGAGATTGCAATACCTAGTAACTATGTCATCTTATATAATTATAACAAACATCTACTTACTGTTTTTCCATAATTCTACCTAGCATACTTTTAAACTTACATTGCTGTTATTAGTGGACAGCGATTGAAAGGATTCATAGCAGTACTGCATATTGATGAAGCAGGACTAAATCTATGTAATTCAAGGTAACCATAACAAACATTCACTAAGTGTTTTTCTAGAATTCTTCGTTTAATTCTAATCTGTTTACATTGGCATTCTTTATGTAAAGAGGTTGATCGAATTCATACAAGAAATGACAATATAGCAATACCTAGTAACTATGTAATCTTATATAATTATAACAAACATCTACTTACTGGTTTTCCACAATTCTACGTAGCATTTTATAAAGGTTACATCGGTGTTCATAGTGGATAGCAATTGATAGGATTCATAACAGTACTGCGGAGATATCAAGCAGCACTAAATCTAGGGAATTCAAGGTTACCATAATAAACATTCTCTGTGTTTTTCTATAATTCTCCGTTTCATTCTAATCAGTTTACAATACCATTCTTTGTGGAAAGAGCTTTAGCGGATTCATACAAGCAACGAGGAGATAGCAATACCTAGTAACTATATAATCTTATATAATTATAACAAACATTACTGTTTTTCCACAATTCTACGTAGCATTCTATTAAGCTACATCGGTGTTCCTAGTGGATAGCGATTGAAAGGATTCATAAAAGTAAAGCGGAGCTATCAAGCAGCACTTAATCTAGGTAATTCATGGTTACCATAATAAACATTCTCTAAGTGTTTTTCTAAAAATTCTCCATTTCATTCGAATCAGTTTACAATACCATTCTTTGTGGAAAGAGATTTATCGGATTCATAAGAGCAATGAGGAGATAGCAATACCATGTTATATTAAATAATTATAACAAACATCTACTTACTGTTTTTCCACAATTCTACGTAGCATTCTATTAAGGTTACATTGGTGTTCATAGTGGATAGCGTTTGAAAGGATTCATAACAGTACTGCAGAGATATCAAGCAGCCCTAAATCTAGGTAATTCAGGGTTACCATAATAAACATTCTCTAAGTGTATTTCTAAAATTCTCCGTTTCATTCGAATCAGTTTAGAATACCATTCTTTGTGGAAAGAGATTTATCGGATTCATAAGAGCAATGAGGAGATAGCAATACCTAGTAATTATGTTATATTAAATAATTATAACATACATCTACTTACTGTTTTTCCACAATTCTATGTAGCATTCTCTTAAGCTTGCATTGGTGTTCATAATGGATAGCGATTGAAAGGATTCATATTAGTACTGCGAAGAAATTAGGCAGAACTGAATCAATGTAATTCAAGGATACCATAATAAACATTCTCTAAGGGTTTTTCTATAATTCTCCGTTTCATTCTAATCAGTTTACAATACCATTCTTTGTGGAAAGAGCTTTATCGGATTCATACAAGCAATGAGGAGATAGCAATACCTAGTAACTATATAATCTTATATAAGTATAACAAACATCTACTTACTGTTTTTCCATAATTCTACATAGCATTCTATTAAGCTTACATTGGTGTCCATAATGGATAGCGATTGAAAGGATTCATATTAGTCCTGTGGAGAAAATAAGCAGAACTGAATCTGTGTAATTCAAGGTAACCATAATAAACATTCTAAAAGTGTTTTTCTAAAATTCTCTGTTTCATTCTAATCAGTCTACAATAGCATTCTTTGTGGAAAGAGCTTTATCGGATTCATACAAGCAATGAGGAGATTGCAATACCTAGTAACTATGTCATCTTATATAATTATAACAAACATCTACTTACTGTTTTTCCATAATTCTACCTAGCATACTTTTAAACTTACATTGCTGTTATTAGTGGACAGCGATTGAAAGGATTCATAGCAGTACTGCATATTGATGAAGCAGGACTAAATCTATGTAATTCAAGGTAACCATAACAAACATTCACTAAGTGTTTTTCTAGAATTCTTCGTTTAATTCTAATCTGTTTACATTGGCATTCTTTATGTAAAGAGGTTGATCGAATTCATACAAGAAATGACAATATAGCAATACCTAGTAACTATGTAATCTTATATAATTATAACAAACATCTACTTACTGGTTTTCCACAATTCTACGTAGCATTTTATAAAGGTTACATCGGTGTTCATAGTGGATAGCAATTGATAGGATTCATAACAGTACTGCGGAGATATCAAGCAGCACTAAATCTAGGGAATTCAAGGTTACCATAATAAACATTCTCTGTGTTTTTCTATAATTCTCCGTTTCATTCTAATCAGTTTACAATACCATTCTTTGTGGAAAGAGCTTTAGCGGATTCATACAAGCAACGAGGAGATAGCAATACCTAGTAACTATATAATCTTATATAATTATAACAAACATTACTGTTTTTCCACAATTCTACGTAGCATTCTATTAAGCTACATCGGTGTTCCTAGTGGATAGCGATTGAAAGGATTCATAAAAGTAAAGCGGAGCTATCAAGCAGCACTTAATCTAGGTAATTCATGGTTACCATAATAAACATTCTCTAAGTGTTTTTCTAAAAATTCTCCATTTCATTCGAATCAGTTTACAATACCATTCTTTGTGGAAAGAGATTTATCGGATTCATAAGAGCAATGAGGAGATAGCAATACCATGTTATATTAAATAATTATAACAAACATCTACTTACTGTTTTTCCACAATTCTACGTAGCATTCTATTAAGGTTACATTGGTGTTCATAGTGGATAGCGTTTGAAAGGATTCATAACAGTACTGCAGAGATATCAAGCAGCCCTAAATCTAGGTAATTCAGGGTTACCATAATAAACATTCTCTAAGTGTATTTCTAAAATTCTCCGTTTCATTCGAATCAGTTTAGAATACCATTCTTTGTGGAAAGAGATTTATCGGATTCATAAGAGCAATGAGGAGATAGCAATACCTAGTAATTATGTTATATTAAATAATTATAACATACATCTACTTACTGTTTTTCCACAATTCTATGTAGCATTCTCTTAAGCTTGCATTGGTGTTCATAATGGATAGCGATTGAAAGGATTCATATTAGTACTGCGAAGAAATTAGGCAGAACTGAATCAATGTAATTCAAGGATACCATAATAAACATTCTCTAAGGGTTTTTCTATAATTCTCCGTTTCATTCTAATCAGTTTACAATACCATTCTTTGTGGAAAGAGCTTTATCGGATTCATACAAGCAATGAGGAGATAGCAATACCTAGTAACTATATAATCTTATATAAGTATAACAAACATCTACTTACTGTTTTTCCATAATTCTACATAGCATTCTATTAAGCTTACATTGGTGTCCATAATGGATAGCGATTGAAAGGATTCATATTAGTCCTGTGGAGAAAATAAGCAGAACTGAATCTATGTAATTCAAGGTAACCATAATAAACATTCTAAAAGTGTTTTTCTAAAATTCTCTGTTTCATTCTAATCAGTCTACAATAGCATTCTTTGTGGAAAGAGCTTTATCGGATTCATACAAGCAATGAGGAGATTGCAATACCTAGTAACTATGTCATCTTATATAATTATAACAAACATCTACTTACTGTTTTTCCATAATTCTACCTAGCATACTTTTAAGCTTACATTGCTGTTATTAGTGGACAGCGATTGAAAGGATTCATAGCAGTACTGCATATTGATGAAGCAGGACTAAATCTATGTAATTCAAGGTAACCATAACAAACATTCACTAAGTGTTTTTCTAGAATTCTTCGTTTAATTCTAATCTGTTTACATTGGCATTCTTTATGTAAAGAGGTTGATCGAATTCATACAAGAAATGACAATATAGCAATACCTAGTAACTATGTAATCTTATATAATTATAACAAACATCTACTTACTGGTTTTCCACAATTCTACGTAGCATTTTATAAAGGTTACATCGGTGTTCATAGTGGATAGCAATTGATAGGATTCATAACAGTACTGCGGAGATATCAAGCAGCACTAAATCTAGGGAATTCAAGGTTACCATAATAAACATTCTCTGTGTTTTTCTATAATTCTCCGTTTCATTCTAATCAGTTTACAATACCATTCTTTGTGGAAAGAGCTTTAGCGGATTCATACAAGCAACGAGGAGATAGCAATACCTAGTAACTATATAATCTTATATAATTATAACAAACATTACTGTTTTTCCACAATTCTACGTAGCATTCTATTAAGCTACATCGGTGTTCCTAGTGGATAGCGATTGAAAGGATTCATAAAAGTAAAGCGGAGCTATCAAGCAGCACTTAATCTAGGTAATTCATGGTTACCATAATAAACATTCTCTAAGTGTTTTTCTAAAAATTCTCCATTTCATTCGAATCAGTTTACAATACCATTCTTTGTGGAAAGAGATTTATCGGATTCATAAGAGCAATGAGGAGATAGCAATACCATGTTATATTAAATAATTATAACAAACATCTACTTACTGTTTTTCCACAATTCTACGTAGCATTCTATTAAGGTTACATTGGTGTTCATAGTGGATAGCGTTTGAAAGGATTCATAACAGTACTGCAGAGATATCAAGCAGCCCTAAATCTAGGTAATTCAGGGTTACCATAATAAACATTCTCTAAGTGTATTTCTAAAATCTCCGTTTCATTCGAATCAGTTTAGAATACCATTCTTTGTGGAAAGAGATTTATCGGATTCATAAGAGCAATGAGGAGATAGCAATACCTAGTAATTATGTTATATTAAATAATTATAACATACATCTACTTACTGTTTTTCCACAATTCTATGTAGCATTCTCTTAAGCTTGCATTGGTGTTCATAATGGATAGCGATTGAAAGGATTCATATTAGTACTGCGAAGAAATTAGGCAGAACTGAATCAATGTAATTCAAGGATACCATAATAAATATTCTCTAAGGGTTTTTCTATAATTCTCCGTTTCATTCTAATCAGTTTACAATACCATTCTTTGTGGAAAGAGCTTTATCGGATTCATACAAGCAATGAGGAGATAGCAATACCTAGTAACTATATAATCTTATATAAGTATAACAAACATCTACTTACTGTTTTTCCATAATTCTACATAGCATTCTATTAAGCTTACATTGGTGTCCATAATGGATAGCGATTGAAAGGATTCATATTAGTCCTGTGGAGAAAATAAGCAGAACTGAATCTATGTAATTCAAGGTAACCATAATAAACATTCTAAAAGTGTTTTTCTAAAATTCTCTGTTTCATTCTAATCAGTCTACAATAGCATTCTTTGTGGAAAGAGCTTTATCGGATTCATACAAGCAATGAGGAGATTGCAATACCTAGTAACTATGTCATCTTATATAATTATAACAAACATCTACTTACTGTTTTTCCATAATTCTACCTAGCATACTTTTAAGCTTACATTGCTGTTATTAGTGGACAGCGATTGAAAGGATTCATAGCAGTACTGCATATTGATGAAGCAGGACTAAATCTATGTAATTCAAGGTAACCATAACAAACATTCACTAAGTGTTTTTCTAGAATTCTTCGTTTAATTCTAATCTGTTTACATTGGCATTCTTTATGTAAAGAGGTTGATCGAATTCATACAAGAAATGACAATATAGCAATACCTAGTAACTATGTAATCTTATATAATTATAACAAACATTACTGTTTTTCCACAATTCTACGTAGCATTCTATTAAGCTACATCGGTGTTCATAGTGGATAGCGATTGAAAGGATTCATAAAAGTAAAGCGGAGCTATCAAGCAGCACTAAATCTAGGTAATTCATGGTTACCATAATAAACATTCTTTAAGTGTTTTTCTAAAAATTCTCCATTTCATTCGAATCAGTTTACAATACCATTCTTTGTGGAAAGAGATTTATCGGATTCATAAGAGCAATGAGGAGATAGCAATACCATGTTATATTAAATAATTATAACAAACATCTACTTACTGTTTTTCCACAATTCTACGGAGCATTCTATTAAGGTTACATTGGTGTTCATAGTGGATAGCGTTTGAAAGGATTCATAACAGTACTGCAGAGATATCAAGCAGCCCTAAATCTAGGTAATTCAGGGTTACCATAATAAACATTCTCTAAGTGTATTTCTAAAATTCTCCGTTTCATTCGAATCAGTTTAGAATACCATTCTTTGTGGAAAGAGATTTATCGGATTCATAAGAGCAATGAGGAGATAGCAATACCTAGTAATTATGTTATATTAAATAATTATAACATACATCTACTTACTGTTTTTCCACAATTCTATGTAGCATTCTCTTAAGCTTACATTGGTGTTCATAATGGATAGCGATTGAAAGGATTCATATTAGTACTGCGAAGAAATTAGGCAGAACTGAATCAATGTAATTCAAGGATACCATAATAAACATTCTCTAAGGGTTTTTCTATAATTCTCCATTTCATTCTAATCAGTTTACAATACCATTCTTTGTGGAAAGAGCTTTATCGGATTCATACAAGCAATGAGGAGATAGCAATACCTAGTAACTATATAATCTTATATAAGTATAACAAACATCTACTTACTGTTTTTCCATAATTCTACATAGCATTCTATTAAGCTTACATTGGTGTCCATAATGGATAGCGATTGAAAGGATTCATATTAGTCCCGTGGAGAAAATTAGCAGAACTGAATCTATGTAATTCCAGGTAGCCATAATAAACATTTTATAAGTGTTTTTCTAAAATTCTCTGTTTCATTCTAATTAGTCTACAATAGCATTCTTTGTGGAAAGAGCTTTATCGGATTCATACAAGCAATGAGGAGATAACAATACCTTGTAACTATATAATCTTATATAAGTATAACAAACATCTACTTACTGTTTTTCCACAATTCTACGTAGCATTCTATTAAGCCTACATTGGTGTTCATAGTGGATAGCGATTGAAAGGATTCATAACAGTAAAGCGCAGCTATCAAGCAGCACTAAATCTAGGTAATTCATGGTTACCATAATAAACATTCTCTAAGTGTTTTTCTATAATTCTCCGTTTCATTCTAATCAGTTTACAATACCATTCTTTGTGGAAAGAGCTTTATCGGATTCATAACAGCAATGAGGAGATAGCAATACCTAGTAACTATATAATCTTATATAAGTATAACAAACATCTACTTACTGTTTTTCCATAATTCTACATAGCATTCTATTAAGCTTACATTGGTGTCCATAATGGATAGCGATTGAAAGGATTCATATTAGTCCCGTGGAGAAAATTAGCAGAACTGAATCTATGTAATTCAAGGTAACCATAATAAACATTCTATAAGTGTTTTTCTAAAATTCTTTGTTTCATTCTAATTAGTCTACAATAGCATTCTTTGTGGAAAGAGCTTTATCGGATTCATACAAGCAATGAGGAGATAACAATACCTTGTAACTATATAATCTTATATAAGTATAACAAACATCTACTTACTGTTTTTCCATAATTCTACATAGCATTCTATTAAGCTTACATTGGTGTCCATAATGGATAGCGATTGAAAGGATTCATATTAGTCCCGTGGAGAAAATTAGCAGAACTGAATCTATGTAATTCCAGGTAACCATAATAAACATTCTATAAGTGTTTTTCTAAAATTCTGTTTCATTCTAATTAGTCTACAATAGCATTCTTTGTGGAAAGAGCTTTATCGGATTCATACAAGCAATGAGGAGATAACAATACCTTGTAACTATATAATCTTATATAAGTATAACAAACATCTACTTACTGTTTTTCCACAATTCTACGGAGCATTCTATTAACGTTACATTGGTGTTCATAGTGGATAGCGTTTGAAAGGATTCATAACAGTACTGCAGAGATATCAAGCAGCCCTAAATCTAGGTAATTCAGGGTTACCATAATAAACATTCTCTAAGTGTATTTCTAAAATTCTCCGTTTCATTCGAATCAGTTTAGAATACCATTCTTTGTGGAAAGAGATTTATCGGATTCATAAGAGCAATGAGCAGATAGCAATACCTAGTAATTATGTTATATTAAATAATTATAACATACATCTACTTACTGTTTTTCCACAATTCTATGTAGCATTCTCTTAAGCTTGCATTGGTGTTCATAATGGATAGCGATTGAAAGGATTCATATTAGTACTGCGAAGAAATTAGGCAGAACTGAATCAATGTAATTCAAGGATACCATAATAAACATTCTCTAAGGGTTTTTCTATAATTCTCCGTTTCATTCTAATCAGTTTACAATACCATTCTTTGTGGAAAGAGCTTTATCGGATTCATACAAGCAATGAGGAGATAGCAATACCTAGTAACTATATAATCTTATATAAGTATAACAAACATCTACTTACTGTTTTTCCATAATTCTACATAGCATTCTATTAAGCTTACATTGGTGTCCATAATGGATAGCGATTGAAAGGATTCATATTAGTCCTGTGGAGAAAATAAGCAGAACTGAATCTATGTAATTCAAGGTAACCATAATAAACATTCTAAAAGTGTTTTTCTAAAATTCTCTGTTTCATTCTAATCAGTCTACAATAGCATTCTTTGTGGAAAGAGCTTTATCGGATTCATACAAGCAATGAGGAGATAACAATACCTTGTAACTATATAATCTTATATAAGTATAACAAACATCTACTTACTGTTTTTCCATAATTCTACATAGCATTCTATTAAGCTTACATTGGTGTCCATAATGGATAGCGATTGAAAGGATTCATATTAGTCCTGTGGAGAAAATAAGCAGAACTGAATCTATGTAATTCAAGGTAACCATAATAAACATTCTAAAAGTGTTTTTCTAAAATTCTCTGTTTCATTCTAATCAGTCTACAATAGCATTCTTTGTGGAAAGAGCTTTATCGGATTCATACAAGCAATGAGGAGATTGCAATACCTAGTAACTATGTCATCTTATATAATTATAACAAACATCTACTTACTGTTTTTCCATAATTCTACCTAGCATACTTTTAAGCTTACATTGCTGTTATTAGTGGACAGCGATTGAAAGGATTCATAGCAGTACTGCATATTGATGAAGCAGGACTAAATCTATGTAATTCAAGGTAACCATAACAAACATTCACTAAGTGTTTTTCTAGAATTCTTCGTTTAATTCTAATCTGTTTACATTGGCATTCTTTATGTAAAGAGGTTGATCGAATTCATACAAGAAATGACAATATAGCAATACCTAGTAACTATGTAATCTTATATAATTATAACAAACATTACTGTTTTTCCACAATTCTACGTAGCATTCTATTAAGCCTACATCGGTGTTCATAGTGGATAGCGATTGATAGGATTCATAACAGGACTGCGGAGATATCAAGCAGCACTAAATCTAGGGAATTCAAGGTTACCATAATAAACATTCTCTGTGTTTTTCTATAATTCTCCGTTTCATTCTAATCAGTTTACAATACCATTCTTTGTGGAAAGAGCTTTAGCGGATTCATACAAGCAACGAGGAGATAGCAATACCTAGTAACTATATAATCTTATATAATTATAACAAACATTACTGTTTTTCCACAATTCTACGTAGCATTCTATTAAGCTACATCGGTGTTCATAGTGGATAGCGATTGAAAGGATTCATAAAAGTAAAGCGGAGCTATCAAGCAGCACTAAATCTAGGTAATTCATGGTTACCATAATAAACATTCTTTAAGTGTTTTTCTAAAAATTCTCCATTTCATTCGAATCAGTTTACAATACCATTCTTTGTGGAAAGAGATTTATCGGATTCATAAGAGCAATGAGGAGATAGCAATACCATGTTATATTAAATAATTATAACAAACATCTACTTACTGTTTTTCCACAATTCTACGGAGCATTCTATTAAGGTTACATTGGTGTTCATAGTGGATAGCGTTTGAAAGGATTCATAACAGTACTGCAGAGATATCAAGCAGCCCTAAATCTAGGTAATTCAGGGTTACCATAATAAACATTCTCTAAGTGTATTTCTAAAATTCTCCGTTTCATTCGAATCAGTTTAGAATACCATTCTTTGTGGAAAGAGATTTATCGGATTCATAAGAGCAATGAGGAGATAGCAATACCTAGTAATTATGTTATATTAAATAATTATAACATACATCTACTTACTGTTTTTCCACAATTCTATGTAGCATTCTCTTAAGCTTACATTGGTGTTCATAATGGATAGCGATTGAAAGGATTCATATTAGTACTGCGAAGAAATTAGGCAGAACTGAATCAATGTAATTCAAGGATACCATAATAAACATTCTCTAAGGGTTTTTCTATAATTCTCCATTTCATTCTAATCAGTTTACAATACCATTCTTTGTGGAAAGAGCTTTATCGGATTCATACAAGCAATGAGGAGATAGCAATACCTAGTAACTATATAATCTTATATAAGTATAACAAACATCTACTTACTGTTTTTCCATAATTCTACATAGCATTCTATTAAGCTTACATTGGTGTCCATAATGGATAGCGATTGAAAGGATTCATATTAGTCCCGTGGAGAAAATTAGCAGAACTGAATCTATGTAATTCCAGGTAGCCATAATAAACATTTTATAAGTGTTTTTCTAAAATTCTCTGTTTCATTCTAATTAGTCTACAATAGCATTCTTTGTGGAAAGAGCTTTATCGGATTCATACAAGCAATGAGGAGATAACAATACCTTGTAACTATATAATCTTATATAAGTATAACAAACATCTACTTACTGTTTTTCCACAATTCTACGTAGCATTCTATTAAGCCTACATTGGTGTTCATAGTGGATAGCGATTGAAAGGATTCATAACAGTAAAGCGCAGCTATCAAGCAGCACTAAATCTAGGTAATTCATGGTTACCATAATAAACATTCTCTAAGTGTTTTTCTATAATTCTCCGTTTCATTCTAATCAGTTTACAATACCATTCTTTGTGGAAAGAGCTTTATCGGATTCATAACAGCAATGAGGAGATAGCAATACCTAGTAACTATATAATCTTATATAAGTATAACAAACATCTACTTACTGTTTTTCCATAATTCTACATAGCATTCTATTAAGCTTACATTGGTGTCCATAATGGATAGCGATTGAAAGGATTCATATTAGTCCCGTGGAGAAAATTAGCAGAACTGAATCTATGTAATTCCAGGTAACCATAATAAACATTCTATAAGTGTTTTTCTAAAATTCTGTTTCATTCTAATTAGTCTACAATAGCATTCTTTGTGGAAAGAGCTTTATCGGATTCATACAAGCAATGAGGAGATAACAATACCTTGTAACTATATAATCTTATATAAGTATAACAAACATCTACTTACTGTTTTTCCACAATTCTACGGAGCATTCTATTAACGTTACATTGGTGTTCATAGTGGATAGCGTTTGAAAGGATTCATAACAGTACTGCAGAGATATCAAGCAGCCCTAAATCTAGGTAATTCAGGGTTACCATAATAAACATTCTCTAAGTGTATTTCTAAAATTCTCCGTTTCATTCGAATCAGTTTAGAATACCATTCTTTGTGGAAAGAGATTTATCGGATTCATAAGAGCAATGAGCAGATAGCAATACCTAGTAATTATGTTATATTAAATAATTATAACATACATCTACTTACTGTTTTTCCACAATTCTATGTAGCATTCTCTTAAGCTTGCATTGGTGTTCATAATGGATAGCGATTGAAAGGATTCATATTAGTACTGCGAAGAAATTAGGCAGAACTGAATCAATGTAATTCAAGGATACCATAATAAACATTCTCTAAGGGTTTTTCTATAATTCTCCGTTTCATTCTAATCAGTTTACAATACCATTCTTTGTGGAAAGAGCTTTATCGGATTCATACAAGCAATGAGGAGATAGCAATACCTAGTAACTATATAATCTTATATAAGTATAACAAACATCTACTTACTGTTTTTCCATAATTCTACATAGCATTCTATTAAGCTTACATTGGTGTCCATAATGGATAGCGATTGAAAGGATTCATATTAGTCCTGTGGAGAAAATAAGCAGAACTGAATCTATGTAATTCAAGGTAACCATAATAAACATTCTAAAAGTGTTTTTCTAAAATTCTCTGTTTCATTCTAATCAGTCTACAATAGCATTCTTTGTGGAAAGAGCTTTATCGGATTCATACAAGCAATGAGGAGATAACAATACCTTGTAACTATATAATCTTATATAAGTATAACAAACATCTACTTACTGTTTTTCCATAATTCTACATAGCATTCTATTAAGCTTACATTGGTGTCCATAATGGATAGCGATTGAAAGGATTCATATTAGTCCTGTGGAGAAAATAAGCAGAACTGAATCTATGTAATTCAAGGTAACCATAATAAACATTCTAAAAGTGTTTTTCTAAAATTCTCTGTTTCATTCTAATCAGTCTACAATAGCATTCTTTGTGGAAAGAGCTTTATCGGATTCATACAAGCAATGAGGAGATTGCAATACCTAGTAACTATGTCATCTTATATAATTATAACAAACATCTACTTACTGTTTTTCCATAATTCTACCTAGCATACTTTTAAGCTTACATTGCTGTTATTAGTGGACAGCGATTGAAAGGATTCATAGCAGTACTGCATATTGATGAAGCAGGACTAAATCTATGTAATTCAAGGTAACCATAACAAACATTCACTAAGTGTTTTTCTAGAATTCTTCGTTTAATTCTAATCTGTTTACATTGGCATTCTTTATGTAAAGAGGTTGATCGAATTCATACAAGAAATGACAATATAGCAATACCTAGTAACTATGTAATCTTATATAATTATAACAAACATCTACTTACTGTTCTTCCACAATTCTACGTAGCATTTTATAAAGGTTACATTGGTGTTCATAGTGGATAGCGATTGAAAGGATTAATAACAGTACTGCGGAGATATCAAGCAGCACTAAATCTAGGGAATTCAAGGTTACCATAATAAACATTCTCTGTGTTTTTCTATAATTCTCCGTTTCATTCTAATCAGTTTACAATACCATTCTTTGTGGAAAGAGCTTTATCGGATTCATACAAGCAACGAGGAGATAGCAATACCTAGTAACTATATAATCTTATATAATTATAACAAACATTACTGTTTTTCCACAATTCTACGTAGCATTCTATTAAGCTACATCGGTGTTCATAGTGGATAGCGATTGAAAGGATTCATAAAAGTAAAGCGGAGCTATCAAGCAGCACTAAATCTAGGTAATTCATGGTTACCATAATAAACATTCTCTAAGTGTTTTTCTAAAAATTCTCCATTTCATTCGAATCAGTTTACAATACCATTCTTTGTGGAAAGAGATTTATCGGATTCATAAGAGCAATGCGGAGATAGCAATACCATGTTATATTAAATAATTATAACAAACATCTACTTACTGTTTTTCCACAATTCTACGGAGCATTCTATTAAGGTTACATTGGTGTTCATAGTGGATAGCGTTTGAAAGGATTCATAACAGTACTGCAGAGATATCAAGCAGCCCTAAATCTAGGTAATTCAGGGTTACCATAATAAACATTCTCTAAGTGTATTTCTAAAATTCTCCGTTTCATTCGAATCAGTTTAGAATACCATTCTTTGTGGAAAGAGATTTATCGGATTCATAAGAGCAATGAGGAGATAGCAATACCTAGTAATTATGTTATATTAAATAATTATAACATACATCTACTTACTGTTTTTCCACAATTCTATGTAGCATACTCTTAAGCTTACATTGGTGTTCATAATGGATAGCGATTGAAAGGATTCATATTAGTACTGCGAAGAAATTAGGCAGAACTGAATCAATGTAATTCAAGGATACCATAATAAACATTCTCTAAGGGTTTTTCTATAATTCTCCGTTTCATTCTAATCAGTTTACAATACCATTCTTTGTGGAAAGAGCTTTATCGGATTCATACAAGCAATGAGGAGATAGCAATACCTAGTAACTATATAATCTTATATAAGTATAACAAACATCTACTTACTGTTTTTCCATAATTCTACATAGCATTCTATTAAGCTTACATTGGTGTCCATAATGGATAGCGATTGAAAGGATTCATATTAGTCCTGTGGAGAAAATAAGCAGAACTGAATCTATGTAATTCAAGGTAACCATAATAAACATTCTAAAAGTGTTTTTCTAAAATTCTCTGTTTCATTCTAATCAGTCTACAATAGCATTCTTTGTGGAAAGAGCTTTATCGGATTCATACAAGCAATGAGGAGATTGCAATACCTAGTAACTATGTCATCTTATATAATTATAACAAACATCTACTTACTGTTTTTCCATAATTCTACCTAGCATACTTTTAAGCTTACATTGCTGTTATTAGTGGACAGCGATTGAAAGGATTCATAGCAGTACTGCATATTGATGAAGCAGGACTAAATCTATGTAATTCAAGGTAACCATAACAAACATTCACTAAGTGTTTTTCTAGAATTCTTCGTTTAATTCTAATCTGTTTACATTGGCATTCTTTATGTAAAGAGGTTGATCGAATTCATACAAGAAATGACAATATAGCAATACCTAGTAACTATGTAATCTTATATAATTATAACAAACATTACTGTTTTTCCACAATTCTACGTAGCATTCTATTAAGCTACATCGGTGTTCATAGTGGATAGCGATTGAAAGGATTCATAAAAGTAAAGCGGAGCTATCAAGCAGCACTAAATCTAGGTAATTCATGGTTACCATAATAAACATTCTCTAAGTGTTTTTCTAAAAATTCTCCATTTCATTCGAATCAGTTTACAATACCATTCTTTGTGGAAAGAGATTTATCGGATTCATAAGAGCAATGAGGAGATAGCAATACCATGTTATATTAAATAATTATAACAAACATCTACTTACTGTTTTTCCACAATTCCATGTAGCATTCTCTTAAGCTTACATTGGTGTTCATAATGGATAGCGATTGAAAGGATTCATATTAGTACTGCGAAGAAATTAGGCAGAACTGAATCAATGTAATTCAAGGATACCATAATAAACATTCTCTAAGGGTTTTTCTATAATTCTCCGTTTCATTCTAATCAGTTTACAATACCATTCTTTGTGGAAAGAGCTTTATCGGATTCATACAAGCAATGAGGAGATAGCAATACCTAGTAACTATATAATCTTATATAAGTATAACAAACATCTACTTACTGTTTTTCCATAATTCTACATAGCATTCTATTAAGCTTACATTGGTGTCCATAATGGATAGCGATTGAAAGGATTTATATTAGTCCTGTGGAGAAAATAAGCAGAACTGAATCTATGTAATTCAAGGTAACCATAATAAACATTCTAAAAGTGTTTTTCTAAAATTCTCTGTTTCATTCTAATCAGTCTACAATAGCATTCTTTGTGGAAAGAGCTTTATCGGATTCATACAAGCAATGAGGAGATAACAATACCTTGTAACTATATAATCTTATATAAGTATAACAAACATCTACTTACTGTTTTTCCATAATTCTACATAGCATTCTATTAAGCTTACATTGGTGTCCATAATGGATAGCGATTGAAAGGATTCATATTAGTCCTGTGGAGAAAATAAGCAGAACTGAATCTATGTAATTCAAGGTAACCATAATAAACATTCTAAAAGTGTTTTTCTAAAATTCTCTGTTTCATTCTAATCAGTCTACAATAGCATTCTTTGTGGAAAGAGCTTTATCGGATTCATACAAGCAATGAGGAGATAACAATACCTTGTAACTATATAATCTTATATAATTATAACAAACATCTACTTACTGTTTTTCCATAATTCTACCTAGCATACTTTTAAGCTTACATTGCTGTTATTAGTGGACAGCGATTGAAAGGATTGATAGCAGTACTGCATATTGATGAAGCAGGACTAAATCTATGTAATTCAAGGTAACCATAACAAACATTCACTAAGTGTTTTTCTAGAATTCTTCGTTTAATTCTAATCTGTTTACATTGGCATTCTTTATGTAAAGAGGTTGATCGAATTCATACAAGAAATGACAATATAGCAATACCTAGTAACTATGTAATCTTATATAATTATAACAAACATTACTGTTTTTCCACAATTCTACGTAGCATTCTATTAAGCCTACATTGGTGTTCATAGTGGATAGCGATTGAAAGGATTCATAACAGTAAAGCGCAGCTATCAAGCAGCACTAAATCTAGGTAATTCATGGTTACCATAATAAACATTCTCTAAGTGTTTTTCTATAATTCTCCGTTTCATTCTAATCAGTTTACAATACCATTCTTTGTGGAAAGAGCTTTATCGGATTCATACAAGCAATGAGGAGATAACAATACCTTGTAACTATATAATCTTATATAAGTATAACAAACATCTACTTACTGTTTTTCCACAATTCTACGTTGCATTCTATTAAGGTTACATTGGTGTACTGCAGAGATATCAAGCAGCCCTAAATCTAGGTAATTCAGGGTTACCACAATAAACATTCTCTAAGTGTATTTCTAAAATTCTCCGTTTCATTCGAATCAGTTTAGAATATCATTCTTTGTGGAAAGAGCTTTATCGGATTCATACAAGCAATGAGGAGATAGCAATACCTAGTAACTATATAATCTTATATAAGTATAACAAACATCTACTTACTGTTTTTCCATAATTCTACATAGCATTCTATTAAGCTTACATTGGTGTCCATAATGGATAGCGATTGAAAGGATTCATATTAGTCCCGTGGAGAAAATTAGCAGAACTGAATCTATGTACTTCAAGGTAACCATAATAAACATTCTATAAGTGTTTTTCTAAAATTCTTTGTTTCATTCTAATTAGTCTACAATAGCATTCTTTGTGGAAAGAGCTTTATCGGATTCATACAAGCAATGAGGAGATAACAATACCTTGTAACTATATAATCTTACATAAGTATAACAAACATCTACTTACTGTTTTTCCATAATTCTACATAGCATTCTATTAAGCTTACATTGGTGTCCATAATGGATAGCGATTGAAAGGATTCATATTAGTCCTGTGGGGAAAATAAGCAGAACTGAATCTATGTAATTCAAGGTAACCATAATAAACATTCTAAAAGTGTTTTTCTAAAATTCTCTGTTTCATTCTAATCAGTCTACAATAGCATTCTTTGTGGAAAGAGCTTTATCGGATTCATACAAGCAATGAGGAGATTGCAATACCTAGTAACTATGTCATCTTATATAATTATAACAAACATCTACTTACTGTTTTTCCATAATTCTACCTAGCATACTTTTAAGCTTACATTGCTGTTATTAGTGGACAGCGATTGAAAGGATTCATAGCAGTACTGCATATTGATGAAGCAGGACTAAATCTATGTAATTCAAGGTAACCATAACAAACATTCACTAAGTGTTTTTCTAGAATTCTTGGTTTAATTCTAATCTGTTTACATTGGCATTCTTTATGTAAAGAGGTTGATCGAATTCATACAAGAAATGACAATATAGCAATACCTAGTAACTATGTAATCTTATATAATTATAACAAACATCTACTTACTGTTCTTCCACAATTCTACGTAGCATTTTATAAAGGTTACATTGGTGTTCATAGTGGATAGCGATTGAAAGGATTAATAACAGTACTGCGGAGATATCAAGCAGCACTAAATCTAGGGAATTCAAGGTTACCATAATAAACATTCTCTGTGTTTTTCTATAATTCTCCGTTTCATTCTAATCAGTTTACAATACCATTCTTTGTGGAAAGAGCTTTATCGGATTCATACAAGCAACGAGGAGATAGCAATACCTAGTAACTATATAATCTTATATAATTATAACAAACATTACTGTTTTTCCACAATTCTACGTAGCATTCTATTAAGCTACATCGGTGTTCATAGTGGATAGCGATTGAAAGGATTCATAAAAGTAAAGCGGAGCTATCAAGCAGCACTAAATCTAGGTAATTCATGGTTACCATAATAAACATTCTCTAAGTGTTTTTCTAAAAATTCTCCATTTCATTCGAATCAGTTTACAATACCATTCTTTGTGGAAAGAGATTTATCGGATTCATAAGAGCAATGCGGAGATAGCAATACCATGTTATATTAAATAATTATAACAAACATCTACTTACTGTTTTTCCACAATTCTACGGAGCATTCTATTAAGGTTACATTGGTGTTCATAGTGGATAGCGTTTGAAAGGATTCATAACAGTACTGCAGAGATATCAAGCAGCCCTAAATCTAGGTAATTCAGGGTTACCATAATAAACATTCTCTAAGTGTATTTCTAAAATTCTCCGTTTCATTCGAATCAGTTTAGAATACCATTCTTTGTGGAAAGAGATTTATCGGATTCATAAGAGCAATGAGGAGATAGCAATACCTAGTAATTATGTTATATTAAATAATTATAACATACATCTACTTACTGTTTTTCCACAATTCTATGTAGCATACTCTTAAGCTTACATTGGTGTTCATAATGGATAGCGATTGAAAGGATTCATATTAGTACTGCGAAGAAATTAGGCAGAACTGAATCAATGTAATTCAAGGATACCATAATAAACATTCTCTAAGGGTTTTTCTATAATTCTCCGTTTCATTCTAATCAGTTTACAATACCATTCTTTGTGGAAAGAGCTTTATCGGATTCATACAAGCAATGAGGAGATAGCAATACCTAGTAACTATATAATCTTATATAAGTATAACAAACATCTACTTACTGTTTTTCCATAATTCTACATAGCATTCTATTAAGCTTACATTGGTGTCCATAATGGATAGCGATTGAAAGGATTCATATTAGTCCTGTGGAGAAAATAAGCAGAACTGAATCTATGTAATTCAAGGTAACCATAATAAACATTCTAAAAGTGTTTTTCTAAAATTCTCTGTTTCATTCTAATCAGTCTACAATAGCATTCTTTGTGGAAAGAGCTTTATCGGATTCATACAAGCAATGAGGAGATTGCAATACCTAGTAACTATGTCATCTTATATAATTATAACAAACATCTACTTACTGTTTTTCCATAATTCTACCTAGCATACTTTTAAGCTTACATTGCTGTTATTAGTGGACAGCGATTGAAAGGATTCATAGCAGTACTGCATATTGATGAAGCAGGACTAAATCTATGTAATTCAAGGTAACCATAACAAACATTCACTAAGTGTTTTTCTAGAATTCTTGGTTTAATTCTAATCTGTTTACATTGGCATTCTTTATGTAAAGAGGTTGATCGAATTCATACAAGAAATGACAATATAGCAATACCTAGTAACTATGTAATCTTATATAATTATAACAAACATCTACTTACTGTTCTTCCACAATTCTACGTAGCATTTTATAAAGGTTACATTGGTGTTCATAGTGGATAGCGATTGAAAGGATTAATAACAGTACTGCGGAGATATCAAGCAGCACTAAATCTAGGGAATTCAAGGTTACCATAATAAACATTCTCTGTGTTTTTCTATAATTCTCCGTTTCATTCTAATCAGTTTACAATACCATTCTTTGTGGAAAGAGCTTTATCGGATTCATACAAGCAACGAGGAGATAGCAATACCTAGTAACTATATAATCTTATATAATTATAACAAACATTACTGTTTTTCCACAATTCTACGTAGCATTCTATTAAGCTACATCGGTGTTCATAGTGGATAGCGATTGAAAGGATTCATAAAAGTAAAGCGGAGCTATCAAGCAGCACTAAATCTAGGTAATTCATGGTTACCATAATAAACATTCTCTAAGTGTTTTTCTAAAAATTCTCCATTTCATTCGAATCAGTTTACAATACCATTCTTTGTGGAAAGAGATTTATCGGATTCATAAGAGCAATGCGGAGATAGCAATACCATGTTATATTAAATAATTATAACAAACATCTACTTACTGTTTTTCCACAATTCTACGGAGCATTCTATTAAGGTTACATTGGTGTTCATAGTGGATAGCGTTTGAAAGGATTCATAACAGTACTGCAGAGATATCAAGCAGCCCTAAATCTAGGTAATTCAGGGTTACCATAATAAACATTCTCTAAGTGTATTTCTAAAATTCTCCGTTTCATTCGAATCAGTTTAGAATACCATTCTTTGTGGAAAGAGATTTATCGGATTCATAAGAGCAATGAGGAGATAGCAATACCTAGTAATTATGTTATATTAAATAATTATAACATACATCTACTTACTGTTTTTCCACAATTCTATGTAGCATACTCTTAAGCTTACATTGGTGTTCATAATGGATAGCGATTGAAAGGATTCATATTAGTACTGCGAAGAAATTAGGCAGAACTGAATCAATGTAATTCAAGGATACCATAATAAACATTCTCTAAGGGTTTTTCTATAATTCTCCGTTTCATTCTAATCAGTTTACAATACCATTCTTTGTGGAAAGAGCTTTATCGGATTCATACAAGCAATGAGGAGATAGCAATACCTAGTAACTATATAATCTTATATAAGTATAACAAACATCTACTTACTGTTTTTCCATAATTCTACATAGCATTCTATTAAGCTTACATTGGTGTCCATAATGGATAGCGATTGAAAGGATTCATATTAGTCCTGTGGAGAAAATAAGCAGAACTGAATCTATGTAATTCAAGGTAACCATAATAAACATTCTAAAAGTGTTTTTCTAAAATTCTCTGTTTCATTCTAATCAGTCTACAATAGCATTCTTTGTGGAAAGAGCTTTATCGGATTCATACAAGCAATGAGGAGATTGCAATACCTAGTAACTATGTCATCTTATATAATTATAACAAACATCTACTTACTGTTTTTCCATAATTCTACCTAGCATACTTTTAAGCTTACATTGCTGTTATTAGTGGACAGCGATTGAAAGGATTCATAGCAGTACTGCATATTGATGAAGCAGGACTAAATCTATGTAATTCAAGGTAACCATAACAAACATTCACTAAGTGTTTTTCTAGAATTCTTGGTTTAATTCTAATCTGTTTACATTGGCATTCTTTATGTAAAGAGGTTGATCGAATTCATACAAGAAATGACAATATAGCAATACCTAGTAACTATGTAATCTTATATAATTATAACAAACATCTACTTACTGTTCTTCCACAATTCTACGTAGCATTTTATAAAGGTTACATTGGTGTTCATAGTGGATAGCGATTGAAAGGATTAATAACAGTACTGCGGAGATATCAAGCAGCACTAAATCTAGGGAATTCAAGGTTACCATAATAAACATTCTCTGTGTTTTTCTATAATTCTCCGTTTCATTCTAATCAGTTTACAATACCATTCTTTGTGGAAAGAGCTTTATCGGATTCATACAAGCAACGAGGAGATAGCAATACCTAGTAACTATATAATCTTATATAATTATAACAAACATTACTGTTTTTCCACAATTCTACGTAGCATTCTATTAAGCTACATCGGTGTTCATAGTGGATAGCGATTGAAAGGATTCATAAAAGTAAAGCGGAGCTATCAAGCAGCACTAAATCTAGGTAATTCATGGTTACCATAATAAACATTCTCTAAGTGTTTTTCTAAAAATTCTCCATTTCATTCGAATCAGTTTACAATACCATTCTTTGTGGAAAGAGATTTATCGGATTCATAAGAGCAATGCGGAGATAGCAATACCATGTTATATTAAATAATTATAACAAACATCTACTTACTGTTTTTCCACAATTCTACGGAGCATTCTATTAAGGTTACATTGGTGTTCATAGTGGATAGCGTTTGAAAGGATTCATAACAGTACTGCAGAGATATCAAGCAGCCCTAAATCTAGGTAATTCAGGGTTACCATAATAAACATTCTCTAAGTGTATTTCTAAAATTCTCCATTTCATTCGAATCAGTTTAGAATACCATTCTTTGTGGAAAGAGATTTATCGGATTCATAAGAGCAATGAGGAGATAGCAATACCTAGTAATTATGTTATATTAAATAATTATAACATACATCTACTTACTGTTTTTCCACAATTCTATGTAGCATACTCTTAAGCTTACATTGGTGTTCATAATGGATAGCGATTGAAAGGATTCATATTAGTACTGCGAAGAAATTAGGCAGAACTGAATCAATGTAATTCAAGGATACCATAATAAACATTCTCTAAGGGTTTTTCTATAATTCTCCGTTTCATTCTAATCAGTTTACAATACCATTCTTTGTGGAAAGAGCTTTATCGGATTCATACAAGCAATGAGGAGATAGCAATACCTAGTAACTATATAATCTTATATAAGTATAACAAACATCTACTTACTGTTTTTCCATAATTCTACATAGCATTCTATTAAGCTTACATTGGTGTCCATAATGGATAGCGATTGAAAGGATTCATATTAGTCCTGTGGAGAAAATAAGCAGAACTGAATCTATGTAATTCAAGGTAACCATAATAAACATTCTAAAAGTGTTTTTCTAAAATTCTCTGTTTCATTCTAATCAGTCTACAATAGCATTCTTTGTGGAAAGAGCTTTATCGGATTCATACAAGCAATGAGGAGATTGCAATACCTAGTAACTATGTCATCTTATATAATTATAACAAACATCTACTTACTGTTTTTCCATAATTCTACCTAGCATACTTTTAAGCTTACATTGCTGTTATTAGTGGACAGCGATTGAAAGGATTCATAGCAGTACTGCATATTGATGAAGCAGGACTAAATCTATGTAATTCAAGGTAACCATAACAAACATTCACTAAGTGTTTTTCTAGAATTCTTGGTTTAATTCTAATCTGTTTACATTGGCATTCTTTATGTAAAGAGGTTGATCGAATTCATACAAGAAATGACAATATAGCAATACCTAGTAACTATGTAATCTTATATAATTATAACAAACATTACTGTTTTTCCACAATTCTACGTAGCATTCTATTAAGCTACATCGGTGTTCATAGTGGATAGCGATTGAAAGGATTCATAAAAGTAAAGCGGAGCTATCAAGCAGCACTAAATCTAGGTAATTCATGGTTACCATAATAAACATTCTCTAAGTGTTTTTCTAAAAATTCTCCATTTCATTCGAATCAGTTTACAATACCATTCTTTGTGGAAAGAGATTTATCGGATTCATAAGAGCAATGAGGAGATAGCAATACCATGTTATATTAAATAATTATAACAAACATCTACTTACTGTTTTTCCACAATTCCATGTAGCATTCTCTTAAGCTTACATTGGTGTTCATAATGGATAGCGATTGAAAGGATTCATATTAGTACTGCGAAGAAATTAGGCAGAACTGAATCAATGTAATTCAAGGATACCATAATAAACATTCTCTAAGGGTTTTTCTATAATTCTCCGTTTCATTCTAATCAGTTTACAATACCATTCTTTGTGGAAAGAGCTTTATCGGATTCATACAAGCAATGAGGAGATAGCAATACCTAGTAACTATATAATCTTATATAAGTATAACAAACATCTACTTACTGTTTTTCCATAATTCTACATAGCATTCTATTAAGCTTACATTGGTGTCCATAATGGATAGCGATTGAAAGGATTTATATTAGTCCTGTGGAGAAAATAAGCAGAACTGAATCTATGTAATTCAAGGTAACCATAATAAACATTCTAAAAGTGTTTTTCTAAAATTCTCTGTTTCATTCTAATCAGTCTACAATAGCATTCTTTGTGGAAAGAGCTTTATCGGATTCATACAAGCAATGAGGAGATAACAATACCTTGTAACTATATAATCTTATATAAGTATAACAAACATCTACTTACTGTTTTTCCATAATTCTACATAGCATTCTATTAAGCTTACATTGGTGTCCATAATGGATAGCGATTGAAAGGATTCATATTAGTCCTGTGGAGAAAATAAGCAGAACTGAATCTATGTAATTCAAGGTAACCATAATAAACATTCTAAAAGTGTTTTTCTAAAATTCTCTGTTTCATTCTAATCAGTCTACAATAGCATTCTTTGTGGAAAGAGCTTTATCGGATTCATACAAGCAATGAGGAGATTGCAATACCTAGTAACTATGTCATCTTATATAATTATAACAAACATCTACTTACTGTTTTTCCATAATTCTACCTAGCATACTTTTAAGCTTACATTGCTGTTATTAGTGGACAGCGATTGAAAGGATTCATAGCAGTACTGCATATTGATGAAGCAGGACTAAATCTATGTAATTCAAGGTAACCATAACAAACATTCACTAAGTGTTTTTCTAGAATTCTTGGTTTAATTCTAATCTGTTTACATTGGCATTCTTTATGTAAAGAGGTTGATCGAATTCATACAAGAAATGACAATATAGCAATACCTAGTAACTATGTAATCTTATATAATTATAACAAACATCTACTTACTGTTCTTCCACAATTCTACGTAGCATTTTATAAAGGTTACATTGGTGTTCATAGTGGATAGCGATTGAAAGGATTAATAACAGTACTGCGGAGATATCAAGCAGCACTAAATCTAGGGAATTCAAGGTTACCATAATAAACATTCTCTGTGTTTTTCTATAATTCTCCGTTTCATTCTAATCAGTTTACAATACCATTCTTTGTGGAAAGAGCTTTATCGGATTCATACAAGCAACGAGGAGATAGCAATACCTAGTAACTATATAATCTTATATAATTATAACAAACATTACTGTTTTTCCACAATTCTACGTAGCATTCTATTAAGCTACATCGGTGTTCATAGTGGATAGCGATTGAAAGGATTCATAAAAGTAAAGCGGAGCTATCAAGCAGCACTAAATCTAGGTAATTCATGGTTACCATAATAAACATTCTCTAAGTGTTTTTCTAAAAATTCTCCATTTCATTCGAATCAGTTTACAATACCATTCTTTGTGGAAAGAGATTTATCGGATTCATAAGAGCAATGCGGAGATAGCAATACCATGTTATATTAAATAATTATAACAAACATCTACTTACTGTTTTTCCACAATTCTACGGAGCATTCTATTAAGGTTACATTGGTGTTCATAGTGGATAGCGTTTGAAAGGATTCATAACAGTACTGCAGAGATATCAAGCAGCCCTAAATCTAGGTAATTCAGGGTTACCATAATAAACATTCTCTAAGTGTATTTCTAAAATTCTCCATTTCATTCGAATCAGTTTAGAATACCATTCTTTGTGGAAAGAGATTTATCGGATTCATAAGAGCAATGAGGAGATAGCAATACCTAGTAATTATGTTATATTAAATAATTATAACATACATCTACTTACTGTTTTTCCACAATTCTATGTAGCATACTCTTAAGCTTACATTGGTGTTCATAATGGATAGCGATTGAAAGGATTCATATTAGTACTGCGAAGAAATTAGGCAGAACTGAATCAATGTAATTCAAGGATACCATAATAAACATTCTCTAAGGGTTTTTCTATAATTCTCCGTTTCATTCTAATCAGTTTACAATACCATTCTTTGTGGAAAGAGCTTTATCGGATTCATACAAGCAATGAGGAGATAGCAATACCTAGTAACTATATAATCTTATATAAGTATAACAAACATCTACTTACTGTTTTTCCATAATTCTACATAGCATTCTATTAAGCTTACATTGGTGTCCATAATGGATAGCGATTGAAAGGATTCATATTAGTCCTGTGGAGAAAATAAGCAGAACTGAATCTATGTAATTCAAGGTAACCATAATAAACATTCTAAAAGTGTTTTTCTAAAATTCTCTGTTTCATTCTAATCAGTCTACAATAGCATTCTTTGTGGAAAGAGCTTTATCGGATTCATACAAGCAATGAGGAGATTGCAATACCTAGTAACTATGTCATCTTATATAATTATAACAAACATCTACTTACTGTTTTTCCATAATTCTACCTAGCATACTTTTAAGCTTACATTGCTGTTATTAGTGGACAGCGATTGAAAGGATTCATAGCAGTACTGCATATTGATGAAGCAGGACTAAATCTATGTAATTCAAGGTAACCATAACAAACATTCACTAAGTGTTTTTCTAGAATTCTTGGTTTAATTCTAATCTGTTTACATTGGCATTCTTTATGTAAAGAGGTTGATCGAATTCATACAAGAAATGACAATATAGCAATACCTAGTAACTATGTAATCTTATATAATTATAACAAACATTACTGTTTTTCCACAATTCTACGTAGCATTCTATTAAGCTACATCGGTGTTCATAGTGGATAGCGATTGAAAGGATTCATAAAAGTAAAGCGGAGCTATCAAGCAGCACTAAATCTAGGTAATTCATGGTTACCATAATAAACATTCTCTAAGTGTTTTTCTAAAAATTCTCCATTTCATTCGAATCAGTTTACAATACCATTCTTTGTGGAAAGAGATTTATCGGATTCATAAGAGCAATGAGGAGATAGCAATACCATGTTATATTAAATAATTATAACAAACATCTACTTACTGTTTTTCCACAATTCCATGTAGCATTCTCTTAAGCTTACATTGGTGTTCATAATGGATAGCGATTGAAAGGATTCATATTAGTACTGCGAAGAAATTAGGCAGAACTGAATCAATGTAATTCAAGGATACCATAATAAACATTCTCTAAGGGTTTTTCTATAATTCTCCGTTTCATTCTAATCAGTTTACAATACCATTCTTTGTGGAAAGAGCTTTATCGGATTCATACAAGCAATGAGGAGATAGCAATACCTAGTAACTATATAATCTTATATAAGTATAACAAACATCTACTTACTGTTTTTCCATAATTCTACATAGCATTCTATTAAGCTTACATTGGTGTCCATAATGGATAGCGATTGAAAGGATTTATATTAGTCCTGTGGAGAAAATAAGCAGAACTGAATCTATGTAATTCAAGGTAACCATAATAAACATTCTAAAAGTGTTTTTCTAAAATTCTCTGTTTCATTCTAATCAGTCTACAATAGCATTCTTTGTGGAAAGAGCTTTATCGGATTCATACAAGCAATGAGGAGATAACAATACCTTGTAACTATATAATCTTATATAAGTATAACAAACATCTACTTACTGTTTTTCCATAATTCTACATAGCATTCTATTAAGCTTACATTGGTGTCCATAATGGATAGCGATTGAAAGGATTCATATTAGTCCTGTGGAGAAAATAAGCAGAACTGAATCTATGTAATTCAAGGTAACCATAATAAACATTCTAAAAGTGTTTTTCTAAAATTCTCTGTTTCATTCTAATCAGTCTACAATAGCATTCTTTGTGGAAAGAGCTTTATCGGATTCATACAAGCAATGAGGAGATAACAATACCTTGTAACTATATAATCTTATATAATTATAACAAACATCTACTTACTGTTTTTCCATAATTCTACCTAGCATACTTTTAAGCTTACATTGCTGTTATTAGTGGACAGCGATTGAAAGGATTGATAGCAGTACTGCATATTGATGAAGCAGGACTAAATCTATGTAATTCAAGGTAACCATAACAAACATTCACTAAGTGTTTTTCTAGAATTCTTCGTTTAATTCTAATCTGTTTACATTGGCATTCTTTATGTAAAGAGGTTGATCGAATTCATACAAGAAATGACAATATAGCAATACCTAGTAACTATGTAATCTTATATAATTATAACAAACATTACTGTTTTTCCACAATTCTACGTAGCATTCTATTAAGCCTACATTGGTGTTCATAGTGGATAGCGATTGAAAGGATTCATAACAGTAAAGCGCAGCTATCAAGCAGCACTAAATCTAGGTAATTCATGGTTACCATAATAAACATTCTCTAAGTGTTTTTCTATAATTCTCCGTTTCATTCTAATCAGTTTACAAAGCATTCTTTGTGGAAAGAGCTTTATCGGATTCATACAAGCAATGAGGAGATAACAATACCTTGTAACTATATAATCTTATATAAGTATAACAAACATCTACTTACTGTTTTTCCACAATTCTACGTTGCATTCTATTAAGGTTACATTGGTGTACTGCAGAGATATCAAGCAGCCCTAAATCTAGGTAATTCAGGGTTACCACAATAAACATTCTCTAAGTGTATTTCTAAAATTCTCCGTTTCATTCGAATCAGTTTAGAATATCATTCTTTGTGGAAAGAGCTTTATCGGATTCATACAAGCAATGAGGAGATAGCAATACCTAGTAACTATATAATCTTATATAAGTATAACAAACATCTACTTACTGTTTTTCCATAATTCTACATAGCATTCTATTAAGCTTACATTGGTGTCCATAATGGATAGCGATTGAAAGGATTCATATTAGTCCCGTGGAGAAAATTAGCAGAACTGAATCTATGTACTTCAAGGTAACCATAATAAACATTCTATAAGTGTTTTTCTAAAATTCTTTGTTTCATTCTAATTAGTCTACAATAGCATTCTTTGTGGAAAGAGCTTTATCGGATTCATACAAGCAATGAGGAGATAACAATACCTTGTAACTATATAATCTTACATAAGTATAACAAACATCTACTTACTGTTTTTCCATAATTCTACATAGCATTCTATTAAGCTTACATTGGTGTCCATAATGGATAGCGATTGAAAGGATTCATATTAGTCCTGTGGGGAAAATAAGCAGAACTGAATCTATGTAATTCAAGGTAACCATAATAAACATTCTAAAAGTGTTTTTCTAAAATTCTCTGTTTCATTCTAATCAGTCTACAATAGCATTCTTTGTGGAAAGAGCTTTATCGGATTCATACAAGCAATGAGGAGATTGCAATACCTAGTAACTATGTCATCTTATATAATTATAACAAACATCTACTTACTGTTTTTCCATAATTCTACCTAGCATACTTTTAAGCTTACATTGCTGTTATTAGTGGACAGCGATTGAAAGGATTCATAGCAGTACTGCATATTGATGAAGCAGGACTAAATCTATGTAATTCAAGGTAACCATAACAAACATTCACTAAGTGTTTTTCTAGAATTCTTGGTTTAATTCTAATCTGTTTACATTGGCATTCTTTATGTAAAGAGGTTGATCGAATTCATACAAGAAATGACAATATAGCAATACCTAGTAACTATGTAATCTTATATAATTATAACAAACATCTACTTACTGTTCTTCCACAATTCTACGTAGCATTTTATAAAGGTTACATTGGTGTTCATAGTGGATAGCGATTGAAAGGATTAATAACAGTACTGCGGAGATATCAAGCAGCACTAAATCTAGGGAATTCAAGGTTACCATAATAAACATTCTCTGTGTTTTTCTATAATTCTCCGTTTCATTCTAATCAGTTTACAATACCATTCTTTGTGGAAAGAGCTTTATCGGATTCATACAAGCAACGAGGAGATAGCAATACCTAGTAACTATATAATCTTATATAATTATAACAAACATTACTGTTTTTCCACAATTCTACGTAGCATTCTATTAAGCTACATCGGTGTTCATAGTGGATAGCGATTGAAAGGATTCATAAAAGTAAAGCGGAGCTATCAAGCAGCACTAAATCTAGGTAATTCATGGTTACCATAATAAACATTCTCTAAGTGTTTTTCTAAAAATTCTCCATTTCATTCGAATCAGTTTACAATACCATTCTTTGTGGAAAGAGATTTATCGGATTCATAAGAGCAATGCGGAGATAGCAATACCATGTTATATTAAATAATTATAACAAACATCTACTTACTGTTTTTCCACAATTCTACGGAGCATTCTATTAAGGTTACATTGGTGTTCATAGTGGATAGCGTTTGAAAGGATTCATAACAGTACTGCAGAGATATCAAGCAGCCCTAAATCTAGGTAATTCAGGGTTACCATAATAAACATTCTCTAAGTGTATTTCTAAAATTCTCCGTTTCATTCGAATCAGTTTAGAATACCATTCTTTGTGGAAAGAGATTTATCGGATTCATAAGAGCAATGAGGAGATAGCAATACCTAGTAATTATGTTATATTAAATAATTATAACATACATCTACTTACTGTTTTTCCACAATTCTATGTAGCATACTCTTAAGCTTACATTGGTGTTCATAATGGATAGCGATTGAAAGGATTCATATTAGTACTGCGAAGAAATTAGGCAGAACTGAATCAATGTAATTCAAGGATACCATAATAAACATTCTCTAAGGGTTTTTCTATAATTCTCCGTTTCATTCTAATCAGTTTACAATACCATTCTTTGTGGAAAGAGCTTTATCGGATTCATACAAGCAATGAGGAGATAGCAATACCTAGTAACTATATAATCTTATATAAGTATAACAAACATCTACTTACTGTTTTTCCATAATTCTACATAGCATTCTATTAAGCTTACATTGGTGTCCATAATGGATAGCGATTGAAAGGATTCATATTAGTCCTGTGGAGAAAATAAGCAGAACTGAATCTATGTAATTCAAGGTAACCATAATAAACATTCTAAAAGTGTTTTTCTAAAATTCTCTGTTTCATTCTAATCAGTCTACAATAGCATTCTTTGTGGAAAGAGCTTTATCGGATTCATACAAGCAATGAGGAGATTGCAATACCTAGTAACTATGTCATCTTATATAATTATAACAAACATCTACTTACTGTTTTTCCATAATTCTACCTAGCATACTTTTAAGCTTACATTGCTGTTATTAGTGGACAGCGATTGAAAGGATTCATAGCAGTACTGCATATTGATGAAGCAGGACTAAATCTATGTAATTCAAGGTAACCATAACAAACATTCACTAAGTGTTTTTCTAGAATTCTTGGTTTAATTCTAATCTGTTTACATTGGCATTCTTTATGTAAAGAGGTTGATCGAATTCATACAAGAAATGACAATATAGCAATACCTAGTAACTATGTAATCTTATATAATTATAACAAACATCTACTTACTGTTCTTCCACAATTCTACGTAGCATTTTATAAAGGTTACATTGGTGTTCATAGTGGATAGCGATTGAAAGGATTAATAACAGTACTGCGGAGATATCAAGCAGCACTAAATCTAGGGAATTCAAGGTTACCATAATAAACATTCTCTGTGTTTTTCTATAATTCTCCGTTTCATTCTAATCAGTTTACAATACCATTCTTTGTGGAAAGAGCTTTATCGGATTCATACAAGCAACGAGGAGATAGCAATACCTAGTAACTATATAATCTTATATAATTATAACAAACATTACTGTTTTTCCACAATTCTACGTAGCATTCTATTAAGCTACATCGGTGTTCATAGTGGATAGCGATTGAAAGGATTCATAAAAGTAAAGCGGAGCTATCAAGCAGCACTAAATCTAGGTAATTCATGGTTACCATAATAAACATTCTCTAAGTGTTTTTCTAAAAATTCTCCATTTCATTCGAATCAGTTTACAATACCATTCTTTGTGGAAAGAGATTTATCGGATTCATAAGAGCAATGCGGAGATAGCAATACCATGTTATATTAAATAATTATAACAAACATCTACTTACTGTTTTTCCACAATTCTACGGAGCATTCTATTAAGGTTACATTGGTGTTCATAGTGGATAGCGTTTGAAAGGATTCATAACAGTACTGCAGAGATATCAAGCAGCCCTAAATCTAGGTAATTCAGGGTTACCATAATAAACATTCTCTAAGTGTATTTCTAAAATTCTCCGTTTCATTCGAATCAGTTTAGAATACCATTCTTTGTGGAAAGAGATTTATCGGATTCATAAGAGCAATGAGGAGATAGCAATACCTAGTAATTATGTTATATTAAATAATTATAACATACATCTACTTACTGTTTTTCCACAATTCTATGTAGCATACTCTTAAGCTTACATTGGTGTTCATAATGGATAGCGATTGAAAGGATTCATATTAGTACTGCGAAGAAATTAGGCAGAACTGAATCAATGTAATTCAAGGATACCATAATAAACATTCTCTAAGGGTTTTTCTATAATTCTCCGTTTCATTCTAATCAGTTTACAATACCATTCTTTGTGGAAAGAGCTTTATCGGATTCATACAAGCAATGAGGAGATAGCAATACCTAGTAACTATATAATCTTATATAAGTATAACAAACATCTACTTACTGTTTTTCCATAATTCTACATAGCATTCTATTAAGCTTACATTGGTGTCCATAATGGATAGCGATTGAAAGGATTCATATTAGTCCTGTGGAGAAAATAAGCAGAACTGAATCTATGTAATTCAAGGTAACCATAATAAACATTCTAAAAGTGTTTTTCTAAAATTCTCTGTTTCATTCTAATCAGTCTACAATAGCATTCTTTGTGGAAAGAGCTTTATCGGATTCATACAAGCAATGAGGAGATTGCAATACCTAGTAACTATGTCATCTTATATAATTATAACAAACATCTACTTACTGTTTTTCCATAATTCTACCTAGCATACTTTTAAGCTTACATTGCTGTTATTAGTGGACAGCGATTGAAAGGATTCATAGCAGTACTGCATATTGATGAAGCAGGACTAAATCTATGTAATTCAAGGTAACCATAACAAACATTCACTAAGTGTTTTTCTAGAATTCTTGGTTTAATTCTAATCTGTTTACATTGGCATTCTTTATGTAAAGAGGTTGATCGAATTCATACAAGAAATGACAATATAGCAATACCTAGTAACTATGTAATCTTATATAATTATAACAAACATCTACTTACTGTTCTTCCACAATTCTACGTAGCATTTTATAAAGGTTACATTGGTGTTCATAGTGGATAGCGATTGAAAGGATTAATAACAGTACTGCGGAGATATCAAGCAGCACTAAATCTAGGGAATTCAAGGTTACCATAATAAACATTCTCTGTGTTTTTCTATAATTCTCCGTTTCATTCTAATCAGTTTACAATACCATTCTTTGTGGAAAGAGCTTTATCGGATTCATACAAGCAACGAGGAGATAGCAATACCTAGTAACTATATAATCTTATATAATTATAACAAACATTACTGTTTTTCCACAATTCTACGTAGCATTCTATTAAGCTACATCGGTGTTCATAGTGGATAGCGATTGAAAGGATTCATAAAAGTAAAGCGGAGCTATCAAGCAGCACTAAATCTAGGTAATTCATGGTTACCATAATAAACATTCTCTAAGTGTTTTTCTAAAAATTCTCCATTTCATTCGAATCAGTTTACAATACCATTCTTTGTGGAAAGAGATTTATCGGATTCATAAGAGCAATGCGGAGATAGCAATACCATGTTATATTAAATAATTATAACAAACATCTACTTACTGTTTTTCCACAATTCTACGGAGCATTCTATTAAGGTTACATTGGTGTTCATAGTGGATAGCGTTTGAAAGGATTCATAACAGTACTGCAGAGATATCAAGCAGCCCTAAATCTAGGTAATTCAGGGTTACCATAATAAACATTCTCTAAGTGTATTTCTAAAATTCTCCATTTCATTCGAATCAGTTTAGAATACCATTCTTTGTGGAAAGAGATTTATCGGATTCATAAGAGCAATGAGGAGATAGCAATACCTAGTAATTATGTTATATTAAATAATTATAACATACATCTACTTACTGTTTTTCCACAATTCTATGTAGCATACTCTTAAGCTTACATTGGTGTTCATAATGGATAGCGATTGAAAGGATTCATATTAGTACTGCGAAGAAATTAGGCAGAACTGAATCAATGTAATTCAAGGATACCATAATAAACATTCTCTAAGGGTTTTTCTATAATTCTCCGTTTCATTCTAATCAGTTTACAATACCATTCTTTGTGGAAAGAGCTTTATCGGATTCATACAAGCAATGAGGAGATAGCAATACCTAGTAACTATATAATCTTATATAAGTATAACAAACATCTACTTACTGTTTTTCCATAATTCTACATAGCATTCTATTAAGCTTACATTGGTGTCCATAATGGATAGCGATTGAAAGGATTCATATTAGTCCTGTGGAGAAAATAAGCAGAACTGAATCTATGTAATTCAAGGTAACCATAATAAACATTCTAAAAGTGTTTTTCTAAAATTCTCTGTTTCATTCTAATCAGTCTACAATAGCATTCTTTGTGGAAAGAGCTTTATCGGATTCATACAAGCAATGAGGAGATTGCAATACCTAGTAACTATGTCATCTTATATAATTATAACAAACATCTACTTACTGTTTTTCCATAATTCTACCTAGCATACTTTTAAGCTTACATTGCTGTTATTAGTGGACAGCGATTGAAAGGATTCATAGCAGTACTGCATATTGATGAAGCAGGACTAAATCTATGTAATTCAAGGTAACCATAACAAACATTCACTAAGTGTTTTTCTAGAATTCTTCGTTTAATTCTAATCTGTTTACATTGGCATTCTTTATGTAAAGAGGTTGATCGAATTCATACAAGAAATGACAATATAGCAATACCTAGTAACTATGTAATCTTATATAATTATAACAAACATTACTGTTTTTCCACAATTCTACGTAGCATTCTATTAAGCTACATCGGTGTTCATAGTGGATAGCGATTGAAAGGATTCATAAAAGTAAAGCGGAGCTATCAAGCAGCACTAAATCTAGGTAATTCATGGTTACCATAATAAACATTCTCTAAGTGTTTTTCTAAAAATTCTCCATTTCATTCGAATCAGTTTACAATACCATTCTTTGTGGAAAGAGATTTATCGGATTCATAAGAGCAATGAGGAGATAGCAATACCATGTTATATTAAATAATTATAACAAACATCTACTTACTGTTTTTCCACAATTCCATGTAGCATTCTCTTAAGCTTACATTGGTGTTCATAATGGATAGCGATTGAAAGGATTCATATTAGTACTGCGAAGAAATTAGGCAGAACTGAATCAATGTAATTCAAGGATACCATAATAAACATTCTCTAAGGGTTTTTCTATAATTCTCCGTTTCATTCTAATCAGTTTACAATACCATTCTTTGTGGAAAGAGCTTTATCGGATTCATACAAGCAATGAGGAGATAGCAATACCTAGTAACTATATAATCTTATATAAGTATAACAAACATCTACTTACTGTTTTTCCATAATTCTACATAGCATTCTATTAAGCTTACATTGGTGTCCATAATGGATAGCGATTGAAAGGATTTATATTAGTCCTGTGGAGAAAATAAGCAGAACTGAATCTATGTAATTCAAGGTAACCATAATAAACATTCTAAAAGTGTTTTTCTAAAATTCTCTGTTTCATTCTAATCAGTCTACAATAGCATTCTTTGTGGAAAGAGCTTTATCGGATTCATACAAGCAATGAGGAGATAACAATACCTTGTAACTATATAATCTTATATAAGTATAACAAACATCTACTTACTGTTTTTCCATAATTCTACATAGCATTCTATTAAGCTTACATTGGTGTCCATAATGGATAGCGATTGAAAGGATTCATATTAGTCCTGTGGAGAAAATAAGCAGAACTGAATCTATGTAATTCAAGGTAACCATAATAAACATTCTAAAAGTGTTTTTCTAAAATTCTCTGTTTCATTCTAATCAGTCTACAATAGCATTCTTTGTGGAAAGAGCTTTATCGGATTCATACAAGCAATGAGGAGATAACAATACCTTGTAACTATATAATCTTATATAATTATAACAAACATCTACTTACTGTTTTTCCATAATTCTACCTAGCATACTTTTAAGCTTACATTGCTGTTATTAGTGGACAGCGATTGAAAGGATTGATAGCAGTACTGCATATTGATGAAGCAGGACTAAATCTATGTAATTCAAGGTAACCATAACAAACATTCACTAAGTGTTTTTCTAGAATTCTTCGTTTAATTCTAATCTGTTTACATTGGCATTCTTTATGTAAAGAGGTTGATCGAATTCATACAAGAAATGACAATATAGCAATACCTAGTAACTATGTAATCTTATATAATTATAACAAACATTACTGTTTTTCCACAATTCTACGTAGCATTCTATTAAGCCTACATTGGTGTTCATAGTGGATAGCGATTGAAAGGATTCATAACAGTAAAGCGCAGCTATCAAGCAGCACTAAATCTAGGTAATTCATGGTTACCATAATAAACATTCTCTAAGTGTTTTTCTATAATTCTCCGTTTCATTCTAATCAGTTTACAATACCATTCTTTGTGGAAAGAGCTTTATCGGATTCATACAAGCAATGAGGAGATAACAATACCTTGTAACTATATAATCTTATATAAGTATAACAAACATCTACTTACTGTTTTTCCACAATTCTACGTTGCATTCTATTAAGGTTACATTGGTGTACTGCAGAGATATCAAGCAGCCCTAAATCTAGGTAATTCAGGGTTACCACAATAAACATTCTCTAAGTGTATTTCTAAAATTCTCCGTTTCATTCGAATCAGTTTAGAATATCATTCTTTGTGGAAAGAGCTTTATCGGATTCATACAAGCAATGAGGAGATAGCAATACCTAGTAACTATATAATCTTATATAAGTATAACAAACATCTACTTACTGTTTTTCCATAATTCTACATAGCATTCTATTAAGCTTACATTGGTGTCCATAATGGATAGCGATTGAAAGGATTCATATTAGTCCCGTGGAGAAAATTAGCAGAACTGAATCTATGTACTTCAAGGTAACCATAATAAACATTCTATAAGTGTTTTTCTAAAATTCTTTGTTTCATTCTAATTAGTCTACAATAGCATTCTTTGTGGAAAGAGCTTTATCGGATTCATACAAGCAATGAGGAGATAACAATACCTTGTAACTATATAATCTTACATAAGTATAACAAACATCTACTTACTGTTTTTCCATAATTCTACATAGCATTCTATTAAGCTTACATTGGTGTCCATAATGGATAGCGATTGAAAGGATTCATATTAGTCCTGTGGGGAAAATAAGCAGAACTGAATCTATGTAATTCAAGGTAACCATAATAAACATTCTAAAAGTGTTTTTCTAAAATTCTCTGTTTCATTCTAATCAGTCTACAATAGCATTCTTTGTGGAAAGAGCTTTATCGGATTCATACAAGCAATGAGGAGATTGCAATACCTAGTAACTATGTCATCTTATATAATTATAACAAACATCTACTTACTGTTTTTCCATAATTCTACCTAGCATACTTTTAAGCTTACATTGCTGTTATTAGTGGACAGCGATTGAAAGGATTCATAGCAGTACTGCATATTGATGAAGCAGGACTAAATCTATGTAATTCAAGGTAACCATAACAAACATTCACTAAGTGTTTTTCTAGAATTCTTGGTTTAATTCTAATCTGTTTACATTGGCATTCTTTATGTAAAGAGGTTGATCGAATTCATACAAGAAATGACAATATAGCAATACCTAGTAACTATGTAATCTTATATAATTATAACAAACATCTACTTACTGTTCTTCCACAATTCTACGTAGCATTTTATAAAGGTTACATTGGTGTTCATAGTGGATAGCGATTGAAAGGATTAATAACAGTACTGCGGAGATATCAAGCAGCACTAAATCTAGGGAATTCAAGGTTACCATAATAAACATTCTCTGTGTTTTTCTATAATTCTCCGTTTCATTCTAATCAGTTTACAATACCATTCTTTGTGGAAAGAGCTTTATCGGATTCATACAAGCAACGAGGAGATAGCAATACCTAGTAACTATATAATCTTATATAATTATAACAAACATTACTGTTTTTCCACAATTCTACGTAGCATTCTATTAAGCTACATCGGTGTTCATAGTGGATAGCGATTGAAAGGATTCATAAAAGTAAAGCGGAGCTATCAAGCAGCACTAAATCTAGGTAATTCATGGTTACCATAATAAACATTCTCTAAGTGTTTTTCTAAAAATTCTCCATTTCATTCGAATCAGTTTACAATACCATTCTTTGTGGAAAGAGATTTATCGGATTCATAAGAGCAATGCGGAGATAGCAATACCATGTTATATTAAATAATTATAACAAACATCTACTTACTGTTTTTCCACAATTCTACGGAGCATTCTATTAAGGTTACATTGGTGTTCATAGTGGATAGCGTTTGAAAGGATTCATAACAGTACTGCAGAGATATCAAGCAGCCCTAAATCTAGGTAATTCAGGGTTACCATAATAAACATTCTCTAAGTGTATTTCTAAAATTCTCCGTTTCATTCGAATCAGTTTAGAATACCATTCTTTGTGGAAAGAGATTTATCGGATTCATAAGAGCAATGAGGAGATAGCAATACCTAGTAATTATGTTATATTAAATAATTATAACATACATCTACTTACTGTTTTTCCACAATTCTATGTAGCATACTCTTAAGCTTACATTGGTGTTCATAATGGATAGCGATTGAAAGGATTCATATTAGTACTGCGAAGAAATTAGGCAGAACTGAATCAATGTAATTCAAGGATACCATAATAAACATTCTCTAAGGGTTTTTCTATAATTCTCCGTTTCATTCTAATCAGTTTACAATACCATTCTTTGTGGAAAGAGCTTTATCGGATTCATACAAGCAATGAGGAGATAGCAATACCTAGTAACTATATAATCTTATATAAGTATAACAAACATCTACTTACTGTTTTTCCATAATTCTACATAGCATTCTATTAAGCTTACATTGGTGTCCATAATGGATAGCGATTGAAAGGATTCATATTAGTCCTGTGGAGAAAATAAGCAGAACTGAATCTATGTAATTCAAGGTAACCATAATAAACATTCTAAAAGTGTTTTTCTAAAATTCTCTGTTTCATTCTAATCAGTCTACAATAGCATTCTTTGTGGAAAGAGCTTTATCGGATTCATACAAGCAATGAGGAGATTGCAATACCTAGTAACTATGTCATCTTATATAATTATAACAAACATCTACTTACTGTTTTTCCATAATTCTACCTAGCATACTTTTAAGCTTACATTGCTGTTATTAGTGGACAGCGATTGAAAGGATTCATAGCAGTACTGCATATTGATGAAGCAGGACTAAATCTATGTAATTCAAGGTAACCATAACAAACATTCACTAAGTGTTTTTCTAGAATTCTTGGTTTAATTCTAATCTGTTTACATTGGCATTCTTTATGTAAAGAGGTTGATCGAATTCATACAAGAAATGACAATATAGCAATACCTAGTAACTATGTAATCTTATATAATTATAACAAACATCTACTTACTGTTCTTCCACAATTCTACGTAGCATTTTATAAAGGTTACATTGGTGTTCATAGTGGATAGCGATTGAAAGGATTAATAACAGTACTGCGGAGATATCAAGCAGCACTAAATCTAGGGAATTCAAGGTTACCATAATAAACATTCTCTGTGTTTTTCTATAATTCTCCGTTTCATTCTAATCAGTTTACAATACCATTCTTTGTGGAAAGAGCTTTATCGGATTCATACAAGCAACGAGGAGATAGCAATACCTAGTAACTATATAATCTTATATAATTATAACAAACATTACTGTTTTTCCACAATTCTACGTAGCATTCTATTAAGCTACATCGGTGTTCATAGTGGATAGCGATTGAAAGGATTCATAAAAGTAAAGCGGAGCTATCAAGCAGCACTAAATCTAGGTAATTCATGGTTACCATAATAAACATTCTCTAAGTGTTTTTCTAAAAATTCTCCATTTCATTCGAATCAGTTTACAATACCATTCTTTGTGGAAAGAGATTTATCGGATTCATAAGAGCAATGCGGAGATAGCAATACCATGTTATATTAAATAATTATAACAAACATCTACTTACTGTTTTTCCACAATTCTACGGAGCATTCTATTAAGGTTACATTGGTGTTCATAGTGGATAGCGTTTGAAAGGATTCATAACAGTACTGCAGAGATATCAAGCAGCCCTAAATCTAGGTAATTCAGGGTTACCATAATAAACATTCTCTAAGTGTATTTCTAAAATTCTCCGTTTCATTCGAATCAGTTTAGAATACCATTCTTTGTGGAAAGAGATTTATCGGATTCATAAGAGCAATGAGGAGATAGCAATACCTAGTAATTATGTTATATTAAATAATTATAACATACATCTACTTACTGTTTTTCCACAATTCTATGTAGCATACTCTTAAGCTTACATTGGTGTTCATAATGGATAGCGATTGAAAGGATTCATATTAGTACTGCGAAGAAATTAGGCAGAACTGAATCAATGTAATTCAAGGATACCATAATAAACATTCTCTAAGGGTTTTTCTATAATTCTCCGTTTCATTCTAATCAGTTTACAATACCATTCTTTGTGGAAAGAGCTTTATCGGATTCATACAAGCAATGAGGAGATAGCAATACCTAGTAACTATATAATCTTATATAAGTATAACAAACATCTACTTACTGTTTTTCCATAATTCTACATAGCATTCTATTAAGCTTACATTGGTGTCCATAATGGATAGCGATTGAAAGGATTCATATTAGTCCTGTGGAGAAAATAAGCAGAACTGAATCTATGTAATTCAAGGTAACCATAATAAACATTCTAAAAGTGTTTTTCTAAAATTCTCTGTTTCATTCTAATCAGTCTACAATAGCATTCTTTGTGGAAAGAGCTTTATCGGATTCATACAAGCAATGAGGAGATTGCAATACCTAGTAACTATGTCATCTTATATAATTATAACAAACATCTACTTACTGTTTTTCCATAATTCTACCTAGCATACTTTTAAGCTTACATTGCTGTTATTAGTGGACAGCGATTGAAAGGATTCATAGCAGTACTGCATATTGATGAAGCAGGACTAAATCTATGTAATTCAAGGTAACCATAACAAACATTCACTAAGTGTTTTTCTAGAATTCTTGGTTTAATTCTAATCTGTTTACATTGGCATTCTTTATGTAAAGAGGTTGATCGAATTCATACAAGAAATGACAATATAGCAATACCTAGTAACTATGTAATCTTATATAATTATAACAAACATCTACTTACTGTTCTTCCACAATTCTACGTAGCATTTTATAAAGGTTACATTGGTGTTCATAGTGGATAGCGATTGAAAGGATTAATAACAGTACTGCGGAGATATCAAGCAGCACTAAATCTAGGGAATTCAAGGTTACCATAATAAACATTCTCTGTGTTTTTCTATAATTCTCCGTTTCATTCTAATCAGTTTACAATACCATTCTTTGTGGAAAGAGCTTTATCGGATTCATACAAGCAACGAGGAGATAGCAATACCTAGTAACTATATAATCTTATATAATTATAACAAACATTACTGTTTTTCCACAATTCTACGTAGCATTCTATTAAGCTACATCGGTGTTCATAGTGGATAGCGATTGAAAGGATTCATAAAAGTAAAGCGGAGCTATCAAGCAGCACTAAATCTAGGTAATTCATGGTTACCATAATAAACATTCTCTAAGTGTTTTTCTAAAAATTCTCCATTTCATTCGAATCAGTTTACAATACCATTCTTTGTGGAAAGAGATTTATCGGATTCATAAGAGCAATGCGGAGATAGCAATACCATGTTATATTAAATAATTATAACAAACATCTACTTACTGTTTTTCCACAATTCTACGGAGCATTCTATTAAGGTTACATTGGTGTTCATAGTGGATAGCGTTTGAAAGGATTCATAACAGTACTGCAGAGATATCAAGCAGCCCTAAATCTAGGTAATTCAGGGTTACCATAATAAACATTCTCTAAGTGTATTTCTAAAATTCTCCATTTCATTCGAATCAGTTTAGAATACCATTCTTTGTGGAAAGAGATTTATCGGATTCATAAGAGCAATGAGGAGATAGCAATACCTAGTAATTATGTTATATTAAATAATTATAACATACATCTACTTACTGTTTTTCCACAATTCTATGTAGCATACTCTTAAGCTTACATTGGTGTTCATAATGGATAGCGATTGAAAGGATTCATATTAGTACTGCGAAGAAATTAGGCAGAACTGAATCAATGTAATTCAAGGATACCATAATAAACATTCTCTAAGGGTTTTTCTATAATTCTCCGTTTCATTCTAATCAGTTTACAATACCATTCTTTGTGGAAAGAGCTTTATCGGATTCATACAAGCAATGAGGAGATAGCAATACCTAGTAACTATATAATCTTATATAAGTATAACAAACATCTACTTACTGTTTTTCCATAATTCTACATAGCATTCTATTAAGCTTACATTGGTGTCCATAATGGATAGCGATTGAAAGGATTCATATTAGTCCTGTGGAGAAAATAAGCAGAACTGAATCTATGTAATTCAAGGTAACCATAATAAACATTCTAAAAGTGTTTTTCTAAAATTCTCTGTTTCATTCTAATCAGTCTACAATAGCATTCTTTGTGGAAAGAGCTTTATCGGATTCATACAAGCAATGAGGAGATTGCAATACCTAGTAACTATGTCATCTTATATAATTATAACAAACATCTACTTACTGTTTTTCCATAATTCTACCTAGCATACTTTTAAGCTTACATTGCTGTTATTAGTGGACAGCGATTGAAAGGATTCATAGCAGTACTGCATATTGATGAAGCAGGACTAAATCTATGTAATTCAAGGTAACCATAACAAACATTCACTAAGTGTTTTTCTAGAATTCTTCGTTTAATTCTAATCTGTTTACATTGGCATTCTTTATGTAAAGAGGTTGATCGAATTCATACAAGAAATGACAATATAGCAATACCTAGTAACTATGTAATCTTATATAATTATAACAAACATTACTGTTTTTCCACAATTCTACGTAGCATTCTATTAAGCTACATCGGTGTTCATAGTGGATAGCGATTGAAAGGATTCATAAAAGTAAAGCGGAGCTATCAAGCAGCACTAAATCTAGGTAATTCATGGTTACCATAATAAACATTCTCTAAGTGTTTTTCTAAAAATTCTCCATTTCATTCGAATCAGTTTACAATACCATTCTTTGTGGAAAGAGATTTATCGGATTCATAAGAGCAATGAGGAGATAGCAATACCATGTTATATTAAATAATTATAACAAACATCTACTTACTGTTTTTCCACAATTCCATGTAGCATTCTCTTAAGCTTACATTGGTGTTCATAATGGATAGCGATTGAAAGGATTCATATTAGTACTGCGAAGAAATTAGGCAGAACTGAATCAATGTAATTCAAGGATACCATAATAAACATTCTCTAAGGGTTTTTCTATAATTCTCCGTTTCATTCTAATCAGTTTACAATACCATTCTTTGTGGAAAGAGCTTTATCGGATTCATACAAGCAATGAGGAGATAGCAATACCTAGTAACTATATAATCTTATATAAGTATAACAAACATCTACTTACTGTTTTTCCATAATTCTACATAGCATTCTATTAAGCTTACATTGGTGTCCATAATGGATAGCGATTGAAAGGATTTATATTAGTCCTGTGGAGAAAATAAGCAGAACTGAATCTATGTAATTCAAGGTAACCATAATAAACATTCTAAAAGTGTTTTTCTAAAATTCTCTGTTTCATTCTAATCAGTCTACAATAGCATTCTCTGTGGAAAGAGCTTTATCGGATTCATACAAGCAATGAGGAGATAACAATAACTTGTAACTATATAATCTTATATAAGTATAACAAACATCTACTTACTGTTTTTCCATAATTCTACATAGCATTCTATTAAGCTTACATTGGTGTCCATAATGGATAGCGATTGAAAGGATTTATATTAGTCCTGTGGAGAAAATAAGCAGAACTGAATCTATGTAATTCAAGGTAACCATAATAAACATTCTAAAAGTGTTTTTCTAAAATTCTCTGTTTCATTCTAATCAGTCTACAATAGCATTCTTTGTGGAAAGAGCTTTATCGGATTCATACAAGCAATGAGGAGATAACAATACCTTGTAACTATATAATCTTATATAAGTATAACAAACATCTACTTACTGTTTTTCCATAATTCTACATAGCATTCTATTAAGCTTACATTGGTGTCCATAATGGATAGCGATTGAAAGGATTCATATTAGTCCTGTGGAGAAAATAAGCAGAACTGAATCTATGTAATTCAAGGTAACCATAATAAACATTCTAAAAGTGTTTTTCTAAAATTCTCTGTTTCATTCTAATCAGTCTACAATAGCATTCTTTGTGGAAAGAGCTTTATCGGATTCATACAAGCAATGAGGAGATAACAATACCTTGTAACTATATAATCTTATATAATTATAACAAACATCTACTTACTGTTTTTCCATAATTCTACCTAGCATACTTTTAAGCTTACATTGCTGTTATTAGTGGACAGCGATTGAAAGGATTGATAGCAGTACTGCATATTGATGAAGCAGGACTAAATCTATGTAATTCAAGGTAACCATAACAAACATTCACTAAGTGTTTTTCTAGAATTCTTCGTTTAATTCTAATCTGTTTACATTGGCATTCTTTATGTAAAGAGGTTGATCGAATTCATACAAGAAATGACAATATAGCAATACCTAGTAACTATGTAATCTTATATAATTATAACAAACATTACTGTTTTTCCACAATTCTACGTAGCATTCTATTAAGCCTACATTGGTGTTCATAGTGGATAGCGATTGAAAGGATTCATAACAGTAAAGCGCAGCTATCAAGCAGCACTAAATCTAGGTAATTCATGGTTACCATAATAAACATTCTCTAAGTGTTTTTCTATAATTCTCCGTTTCATTCTAATCAGTTTACAATACCATTCTTTGTGGAAAGAGCTTTATCGGATTCATACAAGCAATGAGGAGATAACAATACCTTGTAACTATATAATCTTATATAAGTATAACAAACATCTACTTACTGTTTTTCCATAATTCTACATAGCATTCTATTAAGCTTACATTGGTGTCCATAATGGATAGCGATTGAAAGGATTCATATTAGTCCTGTGGAGAAAATAAGCAGAACTGAATCTATGTAATTCAAGGTAACCATAATAAACATTCTAAAAGTGTTTTTCTAAAATTCTCTGTTTCATTCTAATCAGTCTACAATAGCATTCTTTGTGGAAAGAGCTTTATCGGATTCATACAAGCCATGAGGAGATTGCAATACCTACTAACTATGTAATCTTATATAATTATAACTAACATTACTGTTTTTCCACAATTCTACGTAGCATTCTATTAAGCCTACATTGGTGTTCATAGTGGATAGCGATTGAAAGGATTCATAACAGTAAAGCGCAGCTATCAAGCAGCACAAAATCTAGGTAATTCATGGTTACCATAATAAACATTCTCTAAGTGTTTTTCTATAATTCTCCGTTTCATTCTAATCAGTTTACAATACCATTCTTTGTGGAAAGAGCTTTATCGGATTCATACAAGCAATGAGGAGATAACAATACCTTGTAACTATATAATCTTATATAAGTATAAGAAACATCTACTTACTGTTTTCCCATAATTCTACATAGCATTCTATTAAGCTTACATTGGTGTCCATAATGGATAGGGATTGAAAGGATTCATATTAGTCCTGTGGAGAAAAATAGCAGAACTGAATCTATGTAATTCAAGGTAACCATAATAAACATTCTCTAAGTGTTTTTCTAAAATTTTCCATTTCGTTCGAATCAGTTTACAATACCATTCTTTGTGGAAAGAGATTTATCGGATTCATAAGAGCAATGAGGAGATAGCAATACCATGTTATATTAAATAATTATAACAAACATCTACTTACTGTTTTTCCACAATTCTACGTTGCATTCTATTAAGGTTACATTGGTGTACTGCAGAGATATCAAGCAGCCCTAAATCTAGGTAATTCAGGGTTACCACAATAAACATTCTCTAAGTGTATTTCTAAAATTCTCCGTTTCATTCGAATCAGTTTAGAATATCATTCTTTGTGGAAAGAGCTTTATCGGATTCATACAAGCAATGAGGAGATAGCAATACCTAGTAACTATATAATCTTATATAAGTATAACAAACATCTACTTACTGTTTTTCCATAATTCTACATAGCATTCTATTAAGCTTACATTGGTGTCCATAATGGATAGCGATTGAAAGGATTCATATTAGTCCCGTGGAGAAAATTAGCAGAACTGAATCTATGTACTTCAAGGTAACCATAATAAACATTCTATAAGTGTTTTTCTAAAATTCTTTGTTTCATTCTAATTAGTCTACAATAGCATTCTTTGTGGAAAGAGCTTTATCGGATCCATACAAGCAATGAGGAGATAACAATACCTTGTAACTATATAATCTTACATAAGTATAACAAACATCTACTTACTGTTTTTCCATAATTCTACATAGCATTCTATTAAGCTTACATTGGTGTCCATAATGGATAGCGATTGAAAGGATTCATATTAGTCCTGTGGGGAAAATAAGCAGAACTGAATCTATGTAATTCAAGGTAACCATAATAAACATTCTAAAAGTGTTTTTCTAAAATTCTCTGTTTCATTCTAATCAGTCTACAATAGCATTCTTTGTGGAAAGAGCTTTATCGGATTCATACAAGCAATGAGGAGATTGCAATACCTAGTAACTATGTCATCTTATATAATTATAACAAACATCTACTTACTGTTTTTCCATAATTCTACCTAGCATACTTTTAAGCTTACATTGCTGTTATTAGTGGACAGCGATTGAAAGGATTCATAGCAGTACTGCATATTGATGAAGCAGGACTAAATCTATGTAATTCAAGGTAACCATAACAAACATTCACTAAGTGTTTTTCTAGAATTCTTGGTTTAATTCTAATCTGTTTACATTGGCATTCTTTATGTAAAGAGGTTGATCGAATTCATACAAGAAATGACAATATAGCAATACCTAGTAACTATGTAATCTTATATAATTATAACAAACATCTACTTACTGTTCTTCCACAATTCTACGTAGCATTTTATAAAGGTTACATTGGTGTTCATAGTGGATAGCGATTGAAAGGATTAATAACAGTACTGCGGAGATATCAAGCAGCACTAAATCTAGGGAATTCAAGGTTACCATAATAAACATTCTCTGTGTTTTTCTATAATTCTCCGTTTCATTCTAATCAGTTTACAATACCATTCTTTGTGGAAAGAGCTTTATCGGATTCATACAAGCAACGAGGAGATAGCAATACCTAGTAACTATATAATCTTATATAATTATAACAAACATTACTGTTTTTCCACAATTCTACGTAGCATTCTATTAAGCTACATCGGTGTTCATAGTGGATAGCGATTGAAAGGATTCATAAAAGTAAAGCGGAGCTATCAAGCAGCACTAAATCTAGGTAATTCATGGTTACCATAATAAACATTCTCTAAGTGTTTTTCTAAAAATTCTCCATTTCATTCGAATCAGTTTACAATACCATTCTTTGTGGAAAGAGATTTATCGGATTCATAAGAGCAATGCGGAGATAGCAATACCATGTTATATTAAATAATTATAACAAACATCTACTTACTGTTTTTCCACAATTCTACGGAGCATTCTATTAAGGTTACATTGGTGTTCATAGTGGATAGCGTTTGAAAGGATTCATAACAGTACTGCAGAGATATCAAGCAGCCCTAAATCTAGGTAATTCAGGGTTACCATAATAAACATTCTCTAAGTGTATTTCTAAAATTCTCCGTTTCATTCGAATCAGTTTAGAATACCATTCTTTGTGGAAAGAGATTTATCGGATTCATAAGAGCAATGAGGAGATAGCAATACCTAGTAATTATGTTATATTAAATAATTATAACATACATCTACTTACTGTTTTTCCACAATTCTATGTAGCATACTCTTAAGCTTACATTGGTGTTCATAATGGATAGCGATTGAAAGGATTCATATTAGTACTGCGAAGAAATTAGGCAGAACTGAATCAATGTAATTCAAGGATACCATAGTAAACATTCTCTAAGGGTTTTTCTATAATTCTCCGTTTCATTCTAATCAGTTTACAATACCATTCTTTGTGGAAAGAGCTTTATCGGATTCATACAAGCAATGAGGAGATAGCAATACCTAGTAACTATATAATCTTATATAAGTATAACAAACATCTACTTACTGTTTTTCCATAATTCTACATAGCATTCTATTAAGCTTACATTGGTGTCCATAATGGATAGCGATTGAAAGGATTCATATTAGTCCTGTGGAGAAAATAAGCAGAACTGAATCTATGTAATTCAAGGTAACCATAATAAACATTCTAAAAGTGTTTTTCTAAAATTCTCTGTTTCATTCTAATCAGTCTACAATAGCATTCTTTGTGGAAAGAGCTTTATCGGATTCATACAAGCAATGAGGAGATTGCAATACCTAGTAACTATGTCATCTTATATAATTATAACAAACATCTACTTACTGTTTTTCCATAATTCTACCTAGCATACTTTTAAGCTTACATTGCTGTTATTAGTGGACAGCGATTGAAAGGATTCATAGCAGTACTGCATATTGATGAAGCAGGACTAAATCTATGTAATTCAAGGTAACCATAACAAACATTCACTAAGTGTTTTTCTAGAATTCTTGGTTTAATTCTAATCTGTTTACATTGGCATTCTTTATGTAAAGAGGTTGATCGAATTCATACAAGAAATGACAATATAGCAATACCTAGTAACTATGTAATCTTATATAATTATAACAAACATCTACTTACTGTTCTTCCACAATTCTACGTAGCATTTTATAAAGGTTACATTGGTGTTCATAGTGGATAGCGATTGAAAGGATTAATAACAGTACTGCGGAGATATCAAGCAGCACTAAATCTAGGGAATTCAAGGTTACCATAATAAACATTCTCTGTGTTTTTCTATAATTCTCCGTTTCATTCTAATCAGTTTACAATACCATTCTTTGTGGAAAGAGCTTTATCGGATTCATACAAGCAACGAGGAGATAGCAATACCTAGTAACTATATAATCTTATATAATTATAACAAACATTACTGTTTTTCCACAATTCTACGTAGCATTCTATTAAGCTACATCGGTGTTCATAGTGGATAGCGATTGAAAGGATTCATAAAAGTAAAGCGGAGCTATCAAGCAGCACTAAATCTAGGTAATTCATGGTTACCATAATAAACATTCTCTAAGTGTTTTTCTAAAAATTCTCCATTTCATTCGAATCAGTTTACAATACCATTCTTTGTGGAAAGAGATTTATCGGATTCATAAGAGCAATGCGGAGATAGCAATACCATGTTATATTAAATAATTATAACAAACATCTACTTACTGTTTTTCCACAATTCTACGGAGCATTCTATTAAGGTTACATTGGTGTTCATAGTGGATAGCGTTTGAAAGGATTCATAACAGTACTGCAGAGATATCAAGCAGCCCTAAATCTAGGTAATTCAGGGTTACCATAATAAACATTCTCTAAGTGTATTTCTAAAATTCTCCATTTCATTCGAATCAGTTTAGAATACCATTCTTTGTGGAAAGAGATTTATCGGATTCATAAGAGCAATGAGGAGATAGCAATACCTAGTAATTATGTTATATTAAATAATTATAACATACATCTACTTACTGTTTTTCCACAATTCTATGTAGCATACTCTTAAGCTTACATTGGTGTTCATAATGGATAGCGATTGAAAGGATTCATATTAGTACTGCGAAGAAATTAGGCAGAACTGAATCAATGTAATTCAAGGATACCATAATAAACATTCTCTAAGGGTTTTTCTATAATTCTCCGTTTCATTCTAATCAGTTTACAATACCATTCTTTGTGGAAAGAGCTTTATCGGATTCATACAAGCAATGAGGAGATAGCAATACCTAGTAACTATATAATCTTATATAAGTATAACAAACATCTACTTACTGTTTTTCCATAATTCTACATAGCATTCTATTAAGCTTACATTGGTGTCCATAATGGATAGCGATTGAAAGGATTCATATTAGTCCTGTGGAGAAAATAAGCAGAACTGAATCTATGTAATTCAAGGTAACCATAATAAACATTCTAAAAGTGTTTTTCTAAAATTCTCTGTTTCATTCTAATCAGTCTACAATAGCATTCTTTGTGGAAAGAGCTTTATCGGATTCATACAAGCAATGAGGAGATTGCAATACCTAGTAACTATGTCATCTTATATAATTATAACAAACATCTACTTACTGTTTTTCCATAATTCTACCTAGCATACTTTTAAGCTTACATTGCTGTTATTAGTGGACAGCGATTGAAAGGATTCATAGCAGTACTGCATATTGATGAAGCAGGACTAAATCTATGTAATTCAAGGTAACCATAACAAACATTCACTAAGTGTTTTTCTAGAATTCTTCGTTTAATTCTAATCTGTTTACATTGGCATTCTTTATGTAAAGAGGTTGATCGAATTCATACAAGAAATGACAATATAGCAATACCTAGTAACTATGTAATCTTATATAATTATAACAAACATCTACTTACTGGTTTTCCACAATTCTACGTAGCATTTTATAAAGGTTACATCGGTGTTCATAGTGGATAGCAATTGATAGGATTCATAACAGTACTGCGGAGATATCAAGCAGCACTAAATCTAGGGAATTCAAGGTTACCATAATAAACATTCTCTGTGTTTTTCTATAATTCTCCGTTTCATTCTAATCAGTTTACAATACCATTCTTTGTGGAAAGAGCTTTAGCGGATTCATACAAGCAACGAGGAGATAGCAATACCTAGTAACTATATAATCTTATATAATTATAACAAACATTACTGTTTTTCCACAATTCTACGTAGCATTCTATTAAGCTACATCGGTGTTCCTAGTGGATAGCGATTGAAAGGATTCATAAAAGTAAAGCGGAGCTATCAAGCAGCACTTAATCTAGGTAATTCATGGTTACCATAATAAACATTCTCTAAGTGTTTTTCTAAAAATTCTCCATTTCATTCGAATCAGTTTACAATACCATTCTTTGTGGAAAGAGATTTATCGGATTCATAAGAGCAATGAGGAGATAGCAATACCATGTTATATTAAATAATTATAACAAACATCTACTTACTGTTTTTCAACAATTCTACGTAGCATTCTATTAAGGTTACATTGGTGTTCATAGTGGATAGCGTTTGAAAGGATTCATAACAGTACTGCAGAGATATCAAGCAGCCCTAAATCTAGGTAATTCAGGGTTACCATAATAAACATTCTCTAAGTGTATTTCTAAAATTCTCCGTTTCATTCGAATCAGTTTAGAATACCATTCTTTGTGGAAAGAGATTTATCGGATTCATAAGAGCAATGAGGAGATAGCAATACCTAGTAATTATGTTATATTAAATAATTATAACATACATCTACTTACTGTTTTTCCACAATTCTATGTAGCATTCTCTTAAGCTTGCATTGGTGTTCATAATGGATAGCGATTGAAAGGATTCATATTAGTACTGCGAAGAAATTAGGCAGAACTGAATCAATGTAATTCAAGGATACCATAATAAACATTCTCTAAGGGTTTTTCTATAATTCTCCGTTTCATTCTAATCAGTTTACAATACCATTCTTTGTGGAAAGAGCTTTATCGGATTCATACAAGCAATGAGGAGATAGCAATACCTAGTAACTATATAATCTTATATAAGTATAACAAACATCTACTTACTGTTTTTCCATAATTCTACATAGCATTCTATTAAGCTTACATTGGTGTCCATAATGGATAGCGATTGAAAGGATTCATATTAGTCCTGTGGAGAAAATAAGCAGAACTGAATCTATGTAATTCAAGGTAACCATAATAAACATTCTAAAAGTGTTTTTCTAAAATTCTCTGTTTCATTCTAATCAGTCTACAATAGCATTCTTTGTGGAAAGAGCTTTATCGGATTCATACAAGCAATGAGGAGATTGCAATACCTAGTAACTATGTCATCTTATATAATTATAACAAACATCTACTTACTGTTTTTCCATAATTCTACCTAGCATACTTTTAAGCTTACATTGCTGTTATTAGTGGACAGCGATTGAAAGGATTCATAGCAGTACTGCATATTGATGAAGCAGGACTAAATCTATGTAATTCAAGGTAACCATAACAAACATTCACTAAGTGTTTTTCTAGAATTCTTCGTTTAATTCTAATCTGTTTACATTGGCATTCTTTATGTAAAGAGGTTGATCGAATTCATACAAGAAATGACAATATAGCAATACCTAGTAACTATGTAATCTTATATAATTATAACAAACATTACTGTTTTTCCACAATTCTACGTAGCATTCTATTAAGCTACATCGGTGTTCATAGTGGATAGCGTTTGAAAGGATTCATAACAGTACTGCAGAGATATCAAGCAGCCCTAAATCTAGGTAATTCAGGGTTACCATAATAAACATTCTCTAAGTGTATTTCTAAAATTCTCCGTTTCATTCGAATCAGTTTATAATACCATTCTTTGTGGAAAGAGATTTATCGGATTCATAAGAGCAATGAGGAGATAGCAATACCTAGTAATTATGTTATATTAAATAATTATAACATACATCTACTTACTGTTTTTCCACAATTCTATGTAGCATTCTCTTAAGCTTACATTGGTGTTCATAATGGATAGCGATTGAAAGGATTCATATTAGTACTGCGAAGAAATTAGGCAGAACTGAATCAATGTAATTCAAGGATACCATAATAAACATTCTCTAAGGGTTTTTCTATAATTCTCCGTTTCATTCTAATCAGTTTACAATACCATTCTTTGTGGAAAGAGCTTTATCGGATTCATACAAGCAATGAGGAGATAGCAATACCTAGTAACTATATAATCTTATATAAGTATAACAAACATCTACTTACTGTTTTTCCATAATTCTACATAGCATTCTATTAAGCTTACATTGGTGTCCATAATGGATAGCGATTGAAAGGATTCATATTAGTCCCGTGGAGAAAATTAGCAGAACTGAATCTATGTAATTCAAGGTAACCATAATAAACATTCTATAAGTGTTTTTCTAAAATTCTTTGTTTCATTCTAATTAGTCTACAATAGCATTCTTTGTGGAAAGAGCTTTATCGGATTCATACAAGCAATGAGGAGATAACAATACCTTGTAACTATATAATCTTATATAAGTATAACAAACATCTACTTACTGTTTTTCCATAATTCTACATAGCATTCTATTAAGCTTACATTGGTGTCCATAATGGATAGCGATTGAAAGGATTCATATTAGTCCCGTGGAGAAAATTAGCAGAACTGAATCTATGTAATTCCAGGTAACCATAATAAACATTCTATAAGTGTTTTTCTAAAATTCTCTGTTTCATTCTAATTAGTCTACAATAGCATTCTTTGTGGAAAGAGCTTTATCATACAAGCAATGAGGAGATAACAATACCTTGTAACTATATAATCTTATATAAGTATAACAAACATCTACTTACTGTTTTTCCACAATTCTACGTAGCATTCTATTAAGCCTACATTGGTGTTCATAGTGGATAGCGATCGAAAGGATTCATAACAGTAAAGCGCAGCTATCAAGCAGCACTAAATCTAGGTAATTCATGGTTACCATAATAAACATTCTCTAAGTGTTTTTCTATAATTCTCCGTTTCATTCTAATCAGTTTACAATACCATTCTTTGTGGAAAGAGCTTTATCGGATTCATACAAGCACTGAGGAGATAGCAATACCTAGTAACTATATAATCTTATATAAGTATAAGAAACATCTACTTACTGTTTTTCCATAATTCTACATAGCATTCTATTAAGCTTACATTGGTGTCCATAATGGATAGGGATTGAAAGGATTCATATTAGTCCTGTGGAGAAAATTAGCAGAACTGAATCTATGTAATTCAAGGTAGCCATAATAAACATTCTCTAAGTGTTTTTCTAAAATTCTCCATTTCATTCGAATCAGTTTACAATACCATTCTTTGTGGAAAGAGATTTATCGGATTCATGAGGAGATAGCAATACCATGTTATATTAAATAATTATAACAAACATCTACTTACTGTTTTTCCACAATTCTACGTAGCATTCTATTAAGGTTACATTGGTGTACTGCAGAGATATCAAGCAGCCCTAAATCTAGGTAATTCAGGGTTACCATAATAAACATTCTCTAAGTGTATTTCTAAAATTCTCCGTTTCATTCGAATCAGTTTAGAATATCATTCTTTGTGGAAAGAGCTTTATCGGATTCATACAAGCAATGAGGAGATAGCAATACCTAGTAACTATATAATCTTATATAAGTATAACAAACATCTACTTACTGTTTTTCCATAATTCTACATAGCATTCTATTAAGCTTACATTGGTGTCCATAATAGATAGCGATTGACAGGATTCATATTAGTCCCGTGGAGAAAATTAGCAGAACTGAATCTATGTAATTCAAGGTAACCATAATAAACATTCTATAAGTGTTTTTCTAAAATTCTTTGTTTCATTCTAATTAGTCTACAATAGCATTCTTTGTGGAAAGAGCTTTATCGGATTCATACAAGCAATGAGGAGATAACAATACCTTGTAACTATATAATCTTACATAAGTATAACAAACATCTACTTACTGTTTTTCCATAATTCTACATAGCATTCTATTAAGCTTACATTGGTGTCCATAATAGATAGCGATTGACAGGATTCATATTAGTCCCGTGGAGAAAATTAGCAGAACTGAATCTATGTAATTCAAGGTAACCATAATAAACATTCTATAAGTGTTTTTCTAAAATTCTTTGTTTCATTCTAATTAGTCTACAATACCATTCTTTGTGGAAAGAGCTTTATAGGATTCATACAAGCAATGAGGAGATAACAATACCTTGTAACTATATAATCTTATATAAGTATAACAAACATCTACATACTGTTTTTCCATAATTCTACATAGCATTCTATTAAGCTTACATTGGTGTCCATAATGGATAGCGATTGAAAGGATTCATATTAGTCCTGTGGAGAAAATAAGCAGAACTGAATCTATGTAATTCAAGGTAACCATAATAAACATTCTCTGTTTTTCTAAAATTCTCCATTTCATTCGAATCATTTTACAATACCATTCTTTGTGGAAAGAGATTTATCGGATTCATAAGAGCAATGAGGAGATAGCAATACCATGTTATATTAAATAATTATAACAAACATCTACTTACTGTTTTTCCACAATTCTACGGAGCATTCTATTAAGGTTACATTGGTGTTCATAGTGGATAGCGTTTGAAAGGATTCATAACAGTACTGCAGAGATATCAAGCAGCCCTAAATCTAGGTAATTCAGGGTTACCATAATAAACATTCTCTAAGTGTATTTCTAAAATTCTCCGTTTCATTCGAATCAGTTTAGAATACCATTCTTTGTGGAAAGAGATTTATCGGATTCATAAGAGCAATGAGGAGATAGCAATACCTAGTAATTATGTTATATTAAATAATTATAACATACATCTACTTACTGTTTTTCCACAATTCTATGTAGCATTCTCTTAAGCTTACATTGGTGTTCATAATGGATAGCGATTGAAAGGATTCATATTAGTACTGCGAAGAAATTAGGCAGAACTGAATCAATGTAATTCAAGGATACCATAATAAACATTCTCTAAGGGTTTTTCTATAATTCTCCGTTTCATTCTAATCAGTTTACAATACCATTCTTTGTGGAAAGAGCTTTATCGGATTCATACAAGCAATGAGGAGATAGCAATACCTAGTAACTATATAATCTTATATAAGTATAACAAACATCTACTTACTGTTTTTCCATAATTCTACATAGCATTCTATTAAGCTTACATTGGTGTCCATAATGGATAGCGATTGAAAGGATTCATATTAGTCCCGTGGAGAAAATTAGCAGAACTGAATCTATGTAATTCAAGGTAACCATAATAAACATTCTATAAGTGTTTTTCTAAAATTCTTTGTTTCATTCTAATTAGTCTACAATAGCATTCTTTGTGGAAAGAGCTTTATCGGATTCATACAAGCAATGAGGAGATAACAATACCTTGTAACTATATAATCTTATATAAGTATAACAAACATCTACTTACTGTTTTTCCATAATTCTACATAGCATTCTATTAAGCTTACATTGGTGTCCATAATGGATAGCGATTGAAAGGATTCATATTAGTCCCGTGGAGAAAATTAGCAGAACTGAATCTATGTAATTCAAGGTAACCATAATAAACATTCTATAAGTGTTTTTCTAAAATTCTTTGTTTCATTCTAATTAGTCTACAATAGCATTCTTTGTGGAAAGAGCTTTATCGGATTCATACAAGCAATGAGGAGATAACAATACCTTGTAACTATATAATCTTACATAAGTATAACAAACATCTACTTACTGTTTTTCCATAATTCTACATAGCATTCTATTAAGCTTACATTGGTGTCCATAATGGATAGCGATTGACAGGATTCATATTCGTCCTGTGGAGAAAATAAGCAGAACTGAATCTATGTAATTCAAGGTAACCATAATAAACATTCTAAAAGTGTTTTTCTAAAATTCTCTGTTTCATTCTAATCAGTCTACAATAGCATTCTTTGTGGAAAGAGCTTTATCGGATTCATACAAGCAATGAGGAGATTGCAATACCTAGTAACTATGTCATCTTATATAATTATAACAAACATCTACTTACTGTTTTTCCATAAGTCTACCTAGCATACTTTTAAGCTTACATTGCTGTTATTAGTGGACAGCGATTGAAAGGATTCATAGCAGTACTTCATATTGATGAAGCAGGACTAAATCTATGTAATTCAAGGTAACCATAACAAACATTCACTAAGTGTTTTTCTAGAATTCTTCGTTTAATTCTAATCTGTTTACATTGGCATTCTTTATGTAAAGAGGTTGATCGAATTCATACAAGAAATGACAATATAGCAATACCTAGTAACTATGTAATCTTATATAATTATAACAAACATCTACTTACTGGTTTTCCACAATTCTACGTAGCATTTTATAAAGGTTACATCGGTGTTCATAGTGGATAGCAATTGATAGGATTCATAACAGTACTGCGGAGATATCAAGCAGCACTAAATCTAGGGAATTCAAGGTTACCATAATAAACATTCTCTGTGTTTTTCTATAATTCTCCGTTTCATTCTAATCAGTTTACAATACCATTCTTTGTGGAAAGAGCTTTAGCGGATTCATACAAGCAACGAGGAGATAGCAATACCTAGTAACTATATAATCTTATATAATTATAACAAACATTACTGTTTTTCCACAATTCTACGTAGCATTCTATTAAGCTACATCGGTGTTCCTAGTGGATAGCGATTGAAAGGATTCATAAAAGTAAAGCGGAGCTATCAAGCAGCACTTAATCTAGGTAATTCATGGTTACCATAATAAACATTCTCTAAGTGTTTTTCTAAAAATTCTCCATTTCATTCGAATCAGTTTACAATACCATTCTTTGTGGAAAGAGATTTATCGGATTCATAAGAGCAATGAGGAGATAGCAATACCATGTTATATTAAATAATTATAACAAACATCTACTTACTGTTTTTCCACAATTCTACGTAGCATTCTATTAAGGTTACATTGGTGTTCATAGTGGATAGCGTTTGAAAGGATTCATAACAGTACTGCAGAGATATCAAGCAGCCCTAAATCTAGGTAATTCAGGGTTACCATAATAAACATTCTCTAAGTGTATTTCTAAAATTCTCCGTTTCATTCGAATCAGTTTAGAATACCATTCTTTGTGGAAAGAGATTTATCGGATTCATAAGAGCAATGAGGAGATAGCAATACCTAGTAATTATGTTATATTAAATAATTATAACATACATCTACTTACTGTTTTTCCACAATTCTATGTAGCATTCTCTTAAGCTTGCATTGGTGTTCATAATGGATAGCGATTGAAAGGATTCATATTAGTACTGCGAAGAAATTAGGCAGAACTGAATCAAAGTAATTCAAGGATACCATAATAAACATTCTCTAAGGGTTTTTCTATAATTCTCCGTTTCATTCTAATCAGTTTACAATACCATTCTTTGTGGAAAGAGCTTTATCGGATTCATACAAGCAATGAGCAGATAGCAATACCTAGTAACTATATAATCTTATATAAGTATAACAAACATCTACTTACTGTTTTTCCATAATTCTACATAGCATTCTATTAAGCTTACATTGGTGTCCATAATGGATAGCGATTGAAAGGATTCATATTAGTCCTGTGGAGAAAATAAGCAGAACTGAATCTATGTAATTCAAGGTAACCATAATAAACATTCTAAAAGTGTTTTTCTAAAATTCTCTGTTTCATTCTAATCAGTCTACAATAGCATTCTTTGTGGAAAGAGCTTTATCGGATTCATACAAGCAATGAGGAGATAACAATACCTTGTAACTATATAATCTTACATAAGTATAACAAACATCTACTTACTGTTTTTCCATAATTCTACATAGCATTCTATTAAGCTTACATTGGTGTCCATAATGGATAGCGATTGACAGGATTCATATTCGTCCTGTGGAGAAAATAAGCAGAACTGAATCTATGTAATTCAAGGTAACCATAATAAACATTCTAAAAGTGTTTTTCTAAAATTCTCTGTTTCATTCTAATCAGTCTACAATAGCATTCTTTGTGGAAAGAGCTTTATCGGATTCATACAAGCAATGAGGAGATTGCAATACCTAGTAACTATGTCATCTTATATAATTATAACAAACATCTACTTACTGTTTTTCCATAAGTCTACCTAGCATACTTTTAAGCTTACATTGCTGTTATTAGTGGACAGCGATTGAAAGGATTCATAGCAGTACTTCATATTGATGAAGCAGGACTAAATCTATGTAATTCAAGGTAACCATAACAAACATTCACTAAGTGTTTTTCTAGAATTCTTCGTTTAATTCTAATCTGTTTACATTGGCATTCTTTATGTAAAGAGGTTGATCGAATTCATACAAGAAATGACAATATAGCAATACCTAGTAACTATGTAATCTTATATAATTATAACAAACATCTACTTACTGGTTTTCCACAATTCTACGTAGCATTTTATAAAGGTTACATCGGTGTTCATAGTGGATAGCAATTGATAGGATTCATAACAGTACTGCGGAGATATCAAGCAGCACTAAATCTAGGGAATTCAAGGTTACCATAATAAACATTCTCTGTGTTTTTCTATAATTCTCCGTTTCATTCTAATCAGTTTACAATACCATTCTTTGTGGAAAGAGCTTTAGCGGATTCATACAAGCAACGAGGAGATAGCAATACCTAGTAACTATATAATCTTATATAATTATAACAAACATTACTGTTTTTCCACAATTCTACGTAGCATTCTATTAAGCTACATCGGTGTTCCTAGTGGATAGCGATTGAAAGGATTCATAAAAGTAAAGCGGAGCTATCAAGCAGCACTTAATCTAGGTAATTCATGGTTACCATAATAAACATTCTCTAAGTGTTTTTCTAAAAATTCTCCATTTCATTCGAATCAGTTTACAATACCATTCTTTGTGGAAAGAGATTTATCGGATTCATAAGAGCAATGAGGAGATAGCAATACCATGTTATATTAAATAATTATAACAAACATCTACTTACTGTTTTTCCACAATTCTACGTAGCATTCTATTAAGGTTACATTGGTGTTCATAGTGGATAGCGTTTGAAAGGATTCATAACAGTACTGCAGAGATATCAAGCAGCCCTAAATCTAGGTAATTCAGGGTTACCATAATAAACATTCTCTAAGTGTATTTCTAAAATTCTCCGTTTCATTCGAATCAGTTTAGAATACCATTCTTTGTGGAAAGAGATTTATCGGATTCATAAGAGCAATGAGGAGATAGCAATACCTAGTAATTATGTTATATTAAATAATTATAACATACATCTACTTACTGTTTTTCCACAATTCTATGTAGCATTCTCTTAAGCTTGCATTGGTGTTCATAATGGATAGCGATTGAAAGGATTCATATTAGTACTGCGAAGAAATTAGGCAGAACTGAATCAAAGTAATTCAAGGATACCATAATAAACATTCTCTAAGGGTTTTTCTATAATTCTCCGTTTCATTCTAATCAGTTTACAATACCATTCTTTGTGGAAAGAGCTTTATCGGATTCATACAAGCAATGAGCAGATAGCAATACCTAGTAACTATATAATCTTATATAAGTATAACAAACATCTACTTACTGTTTTTCCATAATTCTACATAGCATTCTATTAAGCTTACATTGGTGTCCATAATGGATAGCGATTGAAAGGATTCATATTAGTCCTGTGGAGAAAATAAGCAGAACTGAATCTATGTAATTCAAGGTAACCATAATAAACATTCTAAAAGTGTTTTTCTAAAATTCTCTGTTTCATTCTAATCAGTCTACAATAGCATTCTTTGTGGAAAGAGCTTTATCGGATTCATACAAGCAATGAGGAGATTGCAATACCTAGTAACTATGTCATCTTATATAATTATAACAAACATCTACTTACTGTTTTTCCATAATTCTACCTAGCATACTTTTAAGCTTACATTGCTGTTATTAGTGGACAGCGATTGAAAGGATTCATAGCAGTACTGCATATTGATGAAGCAGGACTAAATCTATGTAATTCAAGGTAACCATAACAAACATTCACTAAGTGTTTTTCTAGAATTCTTCGTTTAATTCTAATCTGTTTACATTGGCATTCTTTATGTAAAGAGGTTGATCGAATTCATACAAGAAATGACAATATAGCAATACCTAGTAACTATGTAATCTTATATAATTATAACAAACATTACTGTTTTTCCACAATTCTACGTAGCATTCTATTAAGCTACATCGGTGTTCATAGTGGATAGCGATTGAAAGGATTCATAAAAGTAAAGCGGAGCTATCAAGCAGCACTAAATCTAGGTAATTCATGGTTACCATAATAAACATTCTCTAAGTGTTTTTCTAAAAATTCTCCATTTCATTCGAATCAGTTTACAATACCATTCTTTGTGGAAAGAGATTTATCGGATTCATAAGAGCAATGAGGAGATAGCAATACCATGTTATATTAAATAATTATAACAAACATCTACTTACTGTTTTTCCACAATTCTACGGAGCATTCTATTAAGGTTACATTGGTGTTCATAGTGGATAGCGTTTGAAAGGATTCATAACAGTACTGCAGAGATATCAAGCAGCCCTAAATCTAGGTAATTCAGGGTTACCATAATAAACATTCTCTAAGTGTATTTCTAAAATTCTCCGTTTCATTCGAATCAGTTTAGAATACCATTCTTTGTGGAAAGAGATTTATCGGATTCATAAGAGCAATGAGGAGATAGCAATACCTAGTAATTATGTTATATTAAATAATTATAACATACATCTACTTACTGTTTTTCCACAATTCTATGTAGCATTCTCTTAAGCTTACATTGGTGTTCATAATGGATAGCGATTGAAAGGATTCATATTAGTACTGCGAAGAAATTAGGCAGAACTGAATCAATGTAATTCAAGGATACCATAATAAACATTCTCTAAGGGTTTTTCTATAATTCTCCGTTTCATTCTAATCAGTTTACAATACCATTCTTTGTGGAAAGAGCTTTATCGGATTCATACAAGCAATGAGGAGATAGCAATACCTAGTAACTATATAATCTTATATAAGTATAACAAACATCTACTTACTGTTTTTCCATAATTCTACATAGCATTCTATTAAGCTTACATTGGTGTCCATAATGGATAGCGATTGAAAGGATTCATATTAGTCCCGTGGAGAAAATTAGCAGAACTGAATCTATGTAATTCAAGGTAACCATAATAAACATTCTATAAGTGTTTTTCTAAAATTCTTTGTTTCATTCTAATTAGTCTACAATAGCATTCTTTGTGGAAAGAGCTTTATCGGATTCATACAAGCAATGAGGAGATAACAATACCTTGTAACTATATAATCTTATATAAGTATAACAAACATCTACTTACTGTTTTTCCATAATTCTACATAGCATTCTATTAAGCTTACATTGGTGTCCATAATGGATAGCGATTGAAAGGATTCATATTAGTCCCGTGGAGAAAATTAGCAGAACTGAATCTATGTAATTCAAGGTAACCATAATAAACATTCTATAAGTGTTTTTCTAAAATTCTTTGTTTCATTCTAATTAGTCTACAATAGCATTCTTTGTGGAAAGAGCTTTATCGGATTCATACAAGCAATGAGGAGATAACAATACCTTGTAACTATATAATCTTACATAAGTATAACAAACATCTACTTACTGTTTTTCCATAATTCTACATAGCATTCTATTAAGCTTACATTGGTGTCCATAATGGATAGCGATTGACAGGATTCATATTCGTCCTGTGGAGAAAATAAGCAGAACTGAATCTATGTAATTCAAGGTAACCATAATAAACATTCTAAAAGTGTTTTTCTAAAATTCTCTGTTTCATTCTAATCAGTCTACAATAGCATTCTTTGTGGAAAGAGCTTTATCGGATTCATACAAGCAATGAGGAGATTGCAATACCTAGTAACTATGTCATCTTATATAATTATAACAAACATCTACTTACTGTTTTTCCATAAGTCTACCTAGCATACTTTTAAGCTTACATTGCTGTTATTAGTGGACAGCGATTGAAAGGATTCATAGCAGTACTTCATATTGATGAAGCAGGACTAAATCTATGTAATTCAAGGTAACCATAACAAACATTCACTAAGTGTTTTTCTAGAATTCTTCGTTTAATTCTAATCTGTTTACATTGGCATTCTTTATGTAAAGAGGTTGATCGAATTCATACAAGAAATGACAATATAGCAATACCTAGTAACTATGTAATCTTATATAATTATAACAAACATCTACTTACTGGTTTTCCACAATTCTACGTAGCATTTTATAAAGGTTACATCGGTGTTCATAGTGGATAGCAATTGATAGGATTCATAACAGTACTGCGGAGATATCAAGCAGCACTAAATCTAGGGAATTCAAGGTTACCATAATAAACATTCTCTGTGTTTTTCTATAATTCTCCGTTTCATTCTAATCAGTTTACAATACCATTCTTTGTGGAAAGAGCTTTAGCGGATTCATACAAGCAACGAGGAGATAGCAATACCTAGTAACTATATAATCTTATATAATTATAACAAACATTACTGTTTTTCCACAATTCTACGTAGCATTCTATTAAGCTACATCGGTGTTCCTAGTGGATAGCGATTGAAAGGATTCATAAAAGTAAAGCGGAGCTATCAAGCAGCACTTAATCTAGGTAATTCATGGTTACCATAATAAACATTCTCTAAGTGTTTTTCTAAAAATTCTCCATTTCATTCGAATCAGTTTACAATACCATTCTTTGTGGAAAGAGATTTATCGGATTCATAAGAGCAATGAGGAGATAGCAATACCATGTTATATTAAATAATTATAACAAACATCTACTTACTGTTTTTCCACAATTCTACGTAGCATTCTATTAAGGTTACATTGGTGTTCATAGTGGATAGCGTTTGAAAGGATTCATAACAGTACTGCAGAGATATCAAGCAGCCCTAAATCTAGGTAATTCAGGGTTACCATAATAAACATTCTCTAAGTGTATTTCTAAAATTCTCCGTTTCATTCGAATCAGTTTAGAATACCATTCTTTGTGGAAAGAGATTTATCGGATTCATAAGAGCAATGAGGAGATAGCAATACCTAGTAATTATGTTATATTAAATAATTATAACATACATCTACTTACTGTTTTTCCACAATTCTATGTAGCATTCTCTTAAGCTTGCATTGGTGTTCATAATGGATAGCGATTGAAAGGATTCATATTAGTACTGCGAAGAAATTAGGCAGAACTGAATCAAAGTAATTCAAGGATACCATAATAAACATTCTCTAAGGGTTTTTCTATAATTCTCCGTTTCATTCTAATCAGTTTACAATACCATTCTTTGTGGAAAGAGCTTTATCGGATTCATACAAGCAATGAGCAGATAGCAATACCTAGTAACTATATAATCTTATATAAGTATAACAAACATCTACTTACTGTTTTTCCATAATTCTACATAGCATTCTATTAAGCTTACATTGGTGTCCATAATGGATAGCGATTGAAAGGATTCATATTAGTCCTGTGGAGAAAATAAGCAGAACTGAATCTATGTAATTCAAGGTAACCATAATAAACATTCTAAAAGTGTTTTTCTAAAATTCTCTGTTTCATTCTAATCAGTCTACAATAGCATTCTTTGTGGAAAGAGCTTTATCGGATTCATACAAGCAATGAGGAGATTGCAATACCTAGTAACTATGTCATCTTATATAATTATAACAAACATCTACTTACTGTTTTTCCATAATTCTACCTAGCATACTTTTAAGCTTACATTGCTGTTATTAGTGGACAGCGATTGAAAGGATTCATAGCAGTACTGCATATTGATGAAGCAGGACTAAATCTATGTAATTCAAGGTAACCATAACAAACATTCACTAAGTGTTTTTCTAGAATTCTTCGTTTAATTCTAATCTGTTTACATTGGCATTCTTTATGTAAAGAGGTTGATCGAATTCATACAAGAAATGACAATATAGCAATACCTAGTAACTATGTAATCTTATATAATTATAACAAACATTACTGTTTTTCCACAATTCTACGTAGCATTCTATTAAGCTACATCGGTGTTCATAGTGCATAGCGATTGAAAGGATTCATAAAAGTAAAGCGGAGCTATCAAGCAGCACTAAATCTAGGTAATTCATGGTTACCATAATAAACATTCTCTAAGTGTTTTTCTAAAAATTCTCCATTTCATTCGAATCAGTTTACAATACCATTCTTTGTGGAAAGAGATTTATCGGATTCATAAGAGCAATGAGGAGATAGCAATACCATGTTATATTAAATAATTATAACAAACATCTACTTACTGTTTTTCCACAATTCTACGGAGCATTCTATTAAGGTTACATTGGTGTTCATAGTGGATAGCGTTTGAAAGGATTCATAACAGTACTGCAGAGATATCAAGCAGCCCTAAATCTAGGTAATTCAGGGTTACCATAATAAACATTCTCTAAGTGTATTTCTAAAATTCTCCGTTTCATTCGAATCAGTTTAGAATACCATTCTTTGTGGAAAGAGATTTATCGGATTCATAAGAGCAATGAGGAGATAGCAATACCTAGTAATTATGTTATATTAAATAATTATAACATACATCTACTTACTGTTTTTCCACAATTCTATGTAGCATTCTCTTAAGCTTACATTGGTGTTCATAATGGATAGCGATTGAAAGGATTCATATTAGTACTGCGAAGAAATTAGGCAGAACTGAATCAATGTAATTCAAGGATACCATAATAAACATTCTCTAAGGGTTTTTCTATAATTCTCCGTTTCATTCTAATCAGTTTACAATACCATTCTTTGTGGAAAGAGCTTTATCGGATTCATACAAGCAATGAGGAGATAGCAATACCTAGTAACTATATAATCTTATATAAGTATAACAAACATCTACTTACTGTTTTTCCATAATTCTACATAGCATTCTATTAAGCTTACATTGGTGTCCATAATGGATAGCGATTGAAAGGATTCATATTAGTCCCGTGGAGAAAATTAGCAGAACTGAATCTATGTAATTCAAGGTAACCATAATAAACATTCTATAAGTGTTTTTCTAAAATTCTTTGTTTCATTCTAATTAGTCTACAATAGCATTCTTTGTGGAAAGAGCTTTATCGGATTCATACAAGCAATGAGGAGATAACAATACCTTGTAACTATATAATCTTATATAAGTATAACAAACATCTACTTACTGTTTTTCCATAATTCTACATAGCATTCTATTAAGCTTACATTGGTGTCCATAATGGATAGCGATTGAAAGGATTCATATTAGTCCCGTGGAGAAAATTAGCAGAACTGAATCTATGTAATTCCAGGTAACCATAATAAACATTCTATAAGTGTTTTTCTAAAATTCTCTGTTTCATTCTAATTAGTCTACAATAGCATTCTTTGTGGAAAGAGCTTTATCGGATTCATACAAGCAATGAGGAGATAACAATACCTTGTAACTATATAATCTTATATAAGTATAACAAACATCTACTTACTGTTTTTCCACAATTCTACGTAGCATTCTATTAAGCCTACATTGGTGTTCATAGTGGATAGCGATTGAAAGGATTCATAACAGTAAAGCGCAGCTATCAAGCAGCACTAAATCTAGGTAATTCATGGTTACCATAATAAACATTCTCTAAGTGTTTTTCTATAATTCTCCGTTTCATTCTAATCAGTTTACAATACCATTCTTTGTGGAAAGAGCTTTATCGGATTCATACAAGCAATGAGGAGATAGCAATACCTAGTAACTATATAATCTTATATAAGTATAAGAAACATCTACTTACTGTTTTCCCATAATTCTACATAGCATTCTATTAAGCTTACATTGGTGTCCATAATGGATAGGGATTGAAAGGATTCATATTAGTCCTGTGGAGAAAATTAGCAGAACTGAATCTATGTAATTCAAGGTAACCATAATAAACATTCTCTAAGTGTTTTTCTAAAATTCTCCATTTCATTCGAATCAGTTTACAATACCATTCTTTGTGGAAAGAGATTTATCGGATTCATAAGAGCAATGAGGAGATAGCAATACCATGTTATATTAAATAATTATAACAAACATCTACTTACTGTTTTTCCACAATTCTACGTAGCATTCTATTAAGGTTACATTGGTGTACTGCAGAGATATCAAGCAGCCCTAAATCTAGGTAATTCAGGGTTACCATAATAAACATTCTCTAAGTGTATTTCTAAAATTCTCCGTTTCATTCGAATCAGTTTAGAATATCATTCTTTGTGGAAAGAGCTTTATCGGATTCATACAAGCAATGAGGAGATGGCAATACCTAGTAACTATATAATCTTATATAAGTATAACAAACATCTACTTACTGTTTTTCCATAATTCTACATAGCATTCTATTAAGCTTACATTGGTGTCCATAATGGATAGCGATTGACAGGATTCATATTAGTCCCGTGGAGAAAATTAGCAGAACTGAATCTATGTAATTCAAGGTAACCATAATAAACATTCTATAAGTGTTTTTCTAAAATTCTTTGTTTCATTCTAATTAGTCTACAATAGCATTCTTTGTGGAAAGAGCTTTATCGGATTCATACAAGCAATGAGGAGATAACAATACCTTGTAACTATATAATCTTACATAAGTATAACAAACATCTACTTACTGTTTTTCCATAATTCTACATAGCATTCTATTAAGCTTACATTGGTGTCCATAATGGATAGCGATTGACAGGATTCATATTCGTCCTGTGGAGAAAATAAGCAGAACTGAATCTATGTAATTCAAGGTAACCATAATAAACATTCTAAAAGTGTTTTTCTAAAATTCTCTGTTTCATTCTAATCAGTCTACAATAGCATTCTTTGTGGAAAGAGCTTTATCGGATTCATACAAGCAATGAGGAGATTGCAATACCTAGTAACTATGTCATCTTATATAATTATAACAAACATCTACTTACTGTTTTTCCATAATTCTACCTAGCATACTTTTAAGCTTACATTGCTGTTATTAGTGGACAGCGATTGAAAGGATTCATAGCAGTACTGCATATTGATGAAGCAGGACTAAATCTATGTAATTAAAGGTAACCATAACAAACATTCACTAAGTGTTTTTCTAGAATTCTTCGTTTAATTCTAATCTGTTTACATTGGCATTCTTTATGTAAAGAGGTTGATCGAATTCATACAAGAAATGACAATATAGCAATACCTAGTAACTATGTAATCTTATATAATTATAACAAACATTACTGTTTTTCCACAATTCTACGTAGCATTCTATTAAGCTACATCGGTGTTCATAGTGGATAGCGATTGAAAGGATTCATAAAAGTAAAGCGGAGCTATCAAGCAGCACTAAATCTAGGTAATTCATGGTTACCATAATAAACATTCTCTAAGTGTTTTTCTAAAAATTCTCCATTTCATTTGAATCAGTTTACAATACCATTCTTTGTGGAAAGAGATTTATCGGATTCATAAGAGCAATGAGGAGATAGCAATACCATGTTATATTAAATAATTATAACAAACATCTACTTACTGTTTTTCCACAATTCTACGGAGCATTCTATTAAGGTTACATTGGTGTTCATAGTGGATAGCGTTTGAAAGGATTCATAACAGTACTGCAGAGATATCAAGCAGCCCTAAATCTAGGTAATTCAGGGTTACCATAATAAACATTCTCTAAGTGTATTTCTAAAATTCTCCGTTTCATTCGAATCAGTTTAGAATACCATTCTTTGTGGAAAGAGATTTATCGGATTCATAAGAGCAATGAGGAGATAGCAATACCTAGTAATTATGTTATATTAAATAATTATAACATACATCTACTTACTGTTTTTCCACAATTCTATGTAGCATTCTCTTAAGCTTACATTGGTGTTCATAATGGATAGCGATTGAAAGGATTCATATTAGTACTGCGAAGAAATTAGGCAGAACTGAATCAATGTAATTCAAGGATACCATAATAAACATTCTCTAAGGGTTTTTCTATAATTCTCCGTTTCATTCTAATCAGTTTACAATACCATTCTTTGTGGAAAGAGCTTTATCGGATTCATACAAGCAATGAGGAGATAGCAATACCTAGTAACTATATAATCTTATATAAGTATAACAAACATCTACTTACTGTTTTTCCATAATTCTACATAGCATTCTATTAAGCTTACATTGGTGTCCATAATGGATAGCGATTGAAAGGATTCATATTAGTCCCGTGGAGAAAATTAGCAGAACTGAATCTATGTAATTCAAGGTAACCATAATAAACATTCTATAAGTGTTTTTCTAAAATTCTTTGTTTCATTCTAATTAGTCTACAATAGCATTCTTTGTGGAAAGAGCTTTATCGGATTCATACAAGCAATGAGGAGATAACAATACCTTGTAACTATATAATCTTATATAAGTATAACAAACATCTACTTACTGTTTTTCCATAATTCTACATAGCATTCTATTAAGCTTACATTGGTGTCCATAATGGATAGCGATTGAAAGGATTCATATTAGTCCCGTGGAGAAAATTAGCAGAACTGAATCTATGTAATTCCAGGTAACCATAATAAACATTCTATAAGTGTTTTTCTAAAATTCTCTGTTTCATTCTAATTAGTCTACAATAGCATTCTTTGTGGAAAGAGCTTTATCGGATTCATACAAGCAATGAGGAGATAACAATACCTTGTAACTATATAATCTTATATAAGTATAACAAACATCTACTTACTGTTTTTCCACAATTCTACGTAGCATTCTATTAAGCCTACATTGGTGTTCATAGTGGATAGCGATTGAAAGGATTCATAACAGTAAAGCGCAGCTATCAAGCAGCACTAAATCTAGGTAATTCATGGTTACCATAATAAACATTCTCTAAGTGTTTTTCTATAATTCTCCGTTTCATTCTAATCAGTTTACAATACCATTCTTTGTGGAAAGAGCTTTATCGGATTCATACAAGCAATGAGGAGATAGCAATACCTAGTAACTATATAATCTTATATAAGTATAAGAAACATCTACTTACTGTTTTCCCATAATTCTACATAGCATTCTATTAAGCTTACATTGGTGTTCATAATGGATAGGGATTGAAAGGATTCATATTAGTCCTGTGGAGAAAATTAGCAGAACTGAATCTATGTAATTCAAGGTAACCATAATAAACATTCTCTAAGTGTTTTTCTAAAATTCTCCATTTCATTCGAATCAGTTTACAATACCATTCTTTGTGGAAAGAGATTTATCGGATTCATAAGAGCAATGAGGAGATAGCAATACCATGTTATATTAAATAATTATAACAAACATCTACTTACTGTTTTTCCACAATTCTACGTAGCATTCTATTAAGGTTACATTGGTGTACTGCAGAGATATCAAGCAGCCCTAAATCTAGGTAATTCAGGGTTACCATAATAAACATTCTCTAAGTGTATTTCTAAAATTCTCCGTTTCATTCGAATCAGTTTAGAATATCATTCTTTGTGGAAAGAGCTTTATCGGATTCATACAAGCAATGAGGAGATAGCAATACCTAGTAACTATATAATCTTATATAAGTATAACAAACATCTACTTACTGTTTTTCCATAATTCTACATAGCATTCTATTAAGCTTACATTGGTGTCCATAATGGATAGCGATTGACAGGATTCATATTAGTCCCGTGGAGAAAATTAGCAGAACTGAATCTATGTAATTCAAGGTAACCATAATAAACATTCTATAAGTGTTTTTCTAAAATTCTTTGTTTCATTCTAATTAGTCTACAATAGCATTCTTTGTGGAAAGAGCTTTATCGGATTCATACAAGCAATGAGGAGATAACAATACCTTGTAACTATATAATCTTATATAAGTATAACAAACATCTACTTACTGTTTTTCCACAATTCTACGTAGCATTCTATTAAGCCTACATTGGTGTTCATAGTGGATAGCGATTGAAAGGATTCATAACAGTAAAGCGCAGCTATCAAGCAGCACTAAATCTAGGTAATTCATGGTTACCATAATAAACATTCTCTAAGTGTTTTTCTATAATTCTCCGTTTCATTCTAATCAGTTTACAATACCATTCTTTGTGGAAAGAGCTTTATCGGATTCATACAAGCAATGAGGAGATAGCAATACCTAGTAACTATATAATCTTATATAAGTATAAGAAACATCTACTTACTGTTTTCCCATAATTCTACATAGCATTCTATTAAGCTTACATTGGTGTCCATAATGGATAGGGATTGAAAGGATTCATATTAGTCCTGTGGAGAAAATTAGCAGAACTGAATCTATGTAATTCAAGGTAACCATAATAAACATTCTCTAAGTGTTTTTCTAAAATTCTCCATTTCATTCGAATCAGTTTACAATACCATTCTTTGTGGAAAGAGATTTATCGGATTCATAAGAGCAATGAGGAGATAGCAATACCATGTTATATTAAATAATTATAACAAACATCTACTTACTGTTTTTCCACAATTCTACGTAGCATTCTATTAAGGTTACATTGGTGTACTGCAGAGATATCAAGCAGCCCTAAATCTAGGTAATTCAGGGTTACCATAATAAACATTCTCTAAGTGTATTTCTAAAATTCTCCGTTTCATTCGAATCAGTTTAGAATATCATTCTTTGTGGAAAGAGCTTTATCGGATTCATACAAGCAATGAGGAGATGGCAATACCTAGTAACTATATAATCTTATATAAGTATAACAAACATCTACTTACTGTTTTTCCATAATTCTACATAGCATTCTATTAAGCTTACATTGGTGTCCATAATGGATAGCGATTGACAGGATTCATATTAGTCCCGTGGAGAAAATTAGCAGAACTGAATCTATGTAATTCAAGGTAACCATAATAAACATTCTATAAGTGTTTTTCTAAAATTCTTTGTTTCATTCTAATTAGTCTACAATAGCATTCTTTGTGGAAAGAGCTTTATCGGATTCATACAAGCAATGAGGAGATAACAATACCTTGTAACTATATAATCTTACATAAGTATAACAAACATCTACTTACTGTTTTTCCATAATTCTACATAGCATTCTATTAAGCTTACATTGGTGTCCATAATGGATAGCGATTGACAGGATTCATATTCGTCCTGTGGAGAAAATAAGCAGAACTGAATCTATGTAATTCAAGGTAACCATAATAAACATTCTAAAAGTGTTTTTCTAAAATTCTCTGTTTCATTCTAATCAGTCTACAATAGCATTCTTTGTGGAAAGAGCTTTATCGGATTCATACAAGCAATGAGGAGATTGCAATACCTAGTAACTATGTCATCTTATATAATTATAACAAACATCTACTTACTGTTTTTCCATAATTCTACCTAGCATACTTTTAAGCTTACATTGCTGTTATTAGTGGACAGCGATTGAAAGGATTCATAGCAGTACTGCATATTGATGAAGCAGGACTAAATCTATGTAATTAAAGGTAACCATAACAAACATTCACTAAGTGTTTTTCTAGAATTCTTCGTTTAATTCTAATCTGTTTACATTGGCATTCTTTATGTAAAGAGGTTGATCGAATTCATACAAGAAATGACAATATAGCAATACCTAGTAACTATGTAATCTTATATAATTATAACAAACATTACTGTTTTTCCACAATTCTACGTAGCATTCTATTAAGCTACATCGGTGTTCATAGTGGATAGCGATTGAAAGGATTCATAAAAGTAAAGCGGAGCTATCAAGCAGCACTAAATCTAGGTAATTCATGGTTACCATAATAAACATTCTCTAAGTGTTTTTCTAAAAATTCTCCATTTCATTTGAATCAGTTTACAATACCATTCTTTGTGGAAAGAGATTTATCGGATTCATAAGAGCAATGAGGAGATAGCAATACCATGTTATATTAAATAATTATAACAAACATCTACTTACTGTTTTTCCACAATTCTACGGAGCATTCTATTAAGGTTACATTGGTGTTCATAGTGGATAGCGTTTGAAAGGATTCATAACAGTACTGCAGAGATATCAAGCAGCCCTAAATCTAGGTAATTCAGGGTTACCATAATAAACATTCTCTAAGTGTATTTCTAAAATTCTCCGTTTCATTCGAATCAGTTTAGAATACCATTCTTTGTGGAAAGAGATTTATCGGATTCATAAGAGCAATGAGGAGATAGCAATACCTAGTAATTATGTTATATTAAATAATTATAACATACATCTACTTACTGTTTTTCCACAATTCTATGTAGCATTCTCTTAAGCTTACATTGGTGTTCATAATGGATAGCGATTGAAAGGATTCATATTAGTACTGCGAAGAAATTAGGCAGAACTGAATCAATGTAATTCAAGGATACCATAATAAACATTCTCTAAGGGTTTTTCTATAATTCTCCGTTTCATTCTAATCAGTTTACAATACCATTCTTTGTGGAAAGAGCTTTATCGGATTCATACAAGCAATGAGGAGATAGCAATACCTAGTAACTATATAATCTTATATAAGTATAACAAACATCTACTTACTGTTTTTCCATAATTCTACATAGCATTCTATTAAGCTTACATTGGTGTCCATAATGGATAGCGATTGAAAGGATTCATATTAGTCCCGTGGAGAAAATTAGCAGAACTGAATCTATGTAATTCAAGGTAACCATAATAAACATTCTATAAGTGTTTTTCTAAAATTCTTTGTTTCATTCTAATTAGTCTACAATAGCATTCTTTGTGGAAAGAGCTTTATCGGATTCATACAAGCAATGAGGAGATAACAATACCTTGTAACTATATAATCTTATATAAGTATAACAAACATCTACTTACTGTTTTTCCATAATTCTACATAGCATTCTATTAAGCTTACATTGGTGTCCATAATGGATAGCGATTGAAAGGATTCATATTAGTCCCGTGGAGAAAATTAGCAGAACTGAATCTATGTAATTCCAGGTAACCATAATAAACATTCTATAAGTGTTTTTCTAAAATTCTCTGTTTCATTCTAATTAGTCTACAATAGCATTCTTTGTGGAAAGAGCTTTATCGGATTCATACAAGCAATGAGGAGATAACAATACCTTGTAACTATATAATCTTATATAAGTATAACAAACATCTACTTACTGTTTTTCCACAATTCTACGTAGCATTCTATTAAGCCTACATTGGTGTTCATAGTGGATAGCGATTGAAAGGATTCATAACAGTAAAGCGCAGCTATCAAGCAGCACTAAATCTAGGTAATTCATGGTTACCATAATAAACATTCTCTAAGTGTTTTTCTATAATTCTCCGTTTCATTCTAATCAGTTTACAATACCATTCTTTGTGGAAAGAGCTTTATCGGATTCATACAAGCAATGAGGAGATAGCAATACCTAGTAACTATATAATCTTATATAAGTATAAGAAACATCTACTTACTGTTTTCCCATAATTCTACATAGCATTCTATTAAGCTTACATTGGTGTTCATAATGGATAGGGATTGAAAGGATTCATATTAGTCCTGTGGAGAAAATTAGCAGAACTGAATCTATGTAATTCAAGGTAACCATAATAAACATTCTCTAAGTGTTTTTCTAAAATTCTCCATTTCATTCGAATCAGTTTACAATACCATTCTTTGTGGAAAGAGATTTATCGGATTCATAAGAGCAATGAGGAGATAGCAATACCATGTTATATTAAATAATTATAACAAACATCTACTTACTGTTTTTCCACAATTCTACGTAGCATTCTATTAAGGTTACATTGGTGTACTGCAGAGATATCAAGCAGCCCTAAATCTAGGTAATTCAGGGTTACCATAATAAACATTCTCTAAGTGTATTTCTAAAATTCTCCGTTTCATTCGAATCAGTTTAGAATATCATTCTTTGTGGAAAGAGCTTTATCGGATTCATACAAGCAATGAGGAGATAGCAATACCTAGTAACTATATAATCTTATATAAGTATAACAAACATCTACTTACTGTTTTTCCATAATTCTACATAGCATTCTATTAAGCTTACATTGGTGTCCATAATGGATAGCGATTGACAGGATTCATATTAGTCCCGTGGAGAAAATTAGCAGAACTGAATCTATGTAATTCAAGGTAACCATAATAAACATTCTATAAGTGTTTTTCTAAAATTCTTTGTTTCATTCTAATTAGTCTACAATAGCATTCTTTGTGGAAAGAGCTTTATCGGATTCATACAAGCAATGAGGAGATAACAATACCTTGTAACTATATAATCTTACATAAGTATAACAAACATCTACTTACTGTTTTTCCATAATTCTACATAGCATTCTATTAAGCTTACATTGGTGTCCATAATGGATAGCGATTGACAGGATTCATATTCGTCCTGTGGAGAAAATAAGCAGAACTGAATCTATGTAATTCAAGGTAACCATAATAAACATTCTAAAAGTGTTTTTCTAAAATTCTCTGTTTCATTCTAATCAGTCTACAATAGCATTCTTTGTGGAAAGAGCTTTATCGGATTCATACAAGCAATGAGGAGATCGCAATACCTAGTAACTATGTCATCTTATATAATTATAACAAACATCTACTTACTGTTTTTCCATAATTCTACCTAGCATACTTTTAAGCTTACATTGCTGTTATTAGTGGACAGCGATTGAAAGGATTCATAGCAGTACTGCATATTGATGAAGCAGGACTAAATCTATGTAATTCAAGGTAACCATAACAAACATTCACTAAGTGTTTTTCTAGAATTCTTCGTTTAATTCTAATCTGTTTACATTGGCATTCTTTATGTAAAGAGGTTGATCGAATTCATACAAGAAATGACAATATAGCAATACCTAGTAACTATGTAATCTTATATAATTATAACAAACATCTACTTACTGTTTTTCCACAATTCTACGTAGCATTTTATAAAGGTTACATCGGTGTTCATAGTGGATAGCGATTGAAAGGATTCATAACAGTACTGCGGAGATATCAAGCAGCACTAAATCTAGGTAATTCAGGGTTACCATAGTAAACATTCTCTAAGTGTATTTCTAAAATTCTCCGTTTCATTCGAATCAGTTTAGAATATCATTCTTTGTGGAAAGAGCTTTATCGGATTCATACAAGCAATGAGGAGATGGCAATACCTAGTAACTATATAATCTTATATAAGTATAACAAACATCTACTTACTGTTTTTCCATAATTCTACGTAGCATTCTATTAAGCTTACATTGGTGTCCATAATGGATAGCGATTGAAAGGATTCATATTAGTCCCGTGGAGAAAATTAGCAGAACTGAATCTATGTAATTCAAGGATACCATAATAAACATTCTCTAAGGGTTTTTCTATAATTCTCCGTTTCATTCTAATCAGTTTACAATACCATTCTTTGTGGAAAGAGCTTTATCGGATTCATACAAGCAATGAGGAGATAACAATACCTTGTAACTATATAATCTTATATAAGTATAACAAACATCTACTTACTGTTTTTCCATAATTCTACATAGCATTCTATTAAGCTTACATTGGTGTCCATAATGGATAGCGATTGAAAGGATTCATATTAGTCCTGTGGAGAAAATAAGCAGAACTGAATCTATGTAATTCAAGGTAACCATAATAAACATTCTAAAAGTGTTTTTCTAAAATTCTCTGTTTCATTCTAATCAGTCTACAATAGCATTCTTTGTGGAAAGAGCTTTATCGGATTCATACAAGCAATGAGGAGATTGCAATACCTAGTAACTATGTCATCTTATATAATTATAACAAACATCTACTTACTGTTTTTCCATAATTCTACCTAGCATACTTTTAAGCTTACATTGCTGTTATTAGTGGACAGCGATTGAAAGGATTCATAGCAGTACTGCATATTGATGAAGCAGGACTAAATCTATGTAATTCAAGGTAACCATAACAAACATTCACTAAGTGTTTTTCTAGAATTCTTCGTTTAATTCTAATCTGTTTACATTGGCATTCTTTATGTAAAGAGGTTGATCGAATTCATACAAGAAATGACAATATAGCAATACCTAGTAACTATGTAATCTTATATAATTATAACAAACATTACTGTTTTTCCACAATTCTACGTAGCATTCTATTAAGCTACATCGGTGTTCATAGTGGATAGCGATTGAAAGGATTCATAAAAGTAAAGCGGAGCTATCAAGCAGCACTAAATCTAGGTAATTCATGGTTACCATAATAAACATTCTCTAAGTGTTTTTCTAAAAATTCTCCATTTCATTCGAATCAGTTTACAATACCATTCTTTGTGGAAAGAGATTTATCGGATCCATAAGAGCAATGAGGAGATAGCAGTACCATGTTATATTAAATAATTATAACAAACATCTACTTACTGTTTTTCCACAATTCTACGTAGCATTCTATTAAGGTTACATTGGTGTTCATAGTGGATAGCGTTTGAAAGGATTCATAACAGTACTGCAGAGATATCAAGCAGCCCTAAATCTAGGTAATTCAGGGTTACCATAATAAACATTCTCTAAGTGTATTTCTAAAATTCTCCGTTTCATTCGAATCAGTTTAGAATACCATTCTTTGTGGAAAGAGATTTATCGGATTCATAAGAGCAATGAGGAGATAGCAATACCTAGTAATTATGTTATATTAAATAATTATAACAAACATCTACTTACTGTTTTTCCACAATTCTATGTAGCATTCTCTTAAGCTTACATTGGTGTTCATAATGGATAGCGATTGAAAGGATTCATATTAGTACTGCGATGAAATTAGGCAGAACTGAATCAATGTAATTCAAGGATACCATAATAAACATTCTCTAAGGGTTTTTCTATAATTCTCCATTTCATTCTAATCAGTTTACAATACCATTCTTTGTGGAAAGAGCTTTATCGGATTCATACAAGCAATGAGGAGATAGCAATACCTAGTAACTATATAATCTTATATAAGTATAACAAACATCTACTTACTGTTTTTCCATAATTCTACATAGCATTCTATTAAGCTTACATTGGTGTCCATAATGGATAGCGATTGAAAGGATTCATATTAGTCCCGTGGAGAAAATTAGCAGAACTGAATCTATGTAATTCCAGGTAACCATAATAAACATTCTATAAGTGTTTTTCTAAAATTCTCTGTTTCATTCTAATTAGTCTACAATAGCATTCTTTGTGGAAAGAGCTTTATCGGATTCATACAAGCAATGAGGAGATAACAATACCTTGTAACTATATAATCTTATATAAGTATAACAAACATCTACTTACTGTTTTTCCACAATTCTACGAAGCATTCTATTAAGCCTACATTGGTGTTCATAGTGGATAGCGATTGAAAGGATTCATAACAGTAAAGCGCAGCTATCAAGCAGCACTAAATCTAGGTAATTCATGGTTACCATAATAAACATTCTCTAAGTGTTTTTCTATAATTCTCCGTTTCATTCTAATCAGTTTACAATACCATTCTTTGTGGAAAGAGCTTTATCGGATTCATACAAGCAATGAGGAGATAGCAATACCTAGTAACTATATAATCTTATATAAGTATAAGAAACATCTACTTACTGTTTTTCCATAATTCTACATAGCATTCTATTAAGCTTACATTGGTGTCCATAATGGATAGGGATTGAAAGGATTCATATTAGTCCTGTGGAGAAAATTAGCAGAACTGAATCTATGTAATTCAAGGTAACCATAATAAACATTCTATAAGTGTTTTTCTAAAATTCTTTGTTTCATTCTAATTAGTCTACAATAGCATTCTTTGTGGAAAGAGCTTTATCGGATTCATACAAGCAATGAGGAGATAACAATACCTTGTAACTATATAATCTTACATAAGTATAACAAACATCTACTTACTGTTTTTCCATAATTCTACATAGCATTCTATTAAGCTTACATTGGTGTCCATAATGGATAGCGATTGACAGGATTCATATTCGTCCTGTGGAGAAAATAAGCAGAACTGAATCTATGTAATTCAAGGTAACCATAATAAACATTCTAAAAGTGTTTTTCTAAAATTCTCTGTTTCATTCTAATCAGTCTACAATAGCATTCTTTGTGGAAAGAGCTTTATCGGATTCATACAAGCAATGAGGAGATTGCAATACCTAGTAACTATGTCATCTTATATAATTATAACAAACATCTACTTACTGTTTTTCCATAATTCTACCTAGCATACTTTTAAGCTTACATTGCTGTTATTAGTGGACAGCGATTGAAAGGATTCATAGCAGTACTGCATATTGATGAAGCAGGACTAAATCTATGTAATTCAAGGTAACCATAACAAACATTCACTAAGTGTTTTTCTAGAATTCTTCGTTTAATTCTAATCTGTTTACATTGGCATTCTTTATGTAAAGAGGTTGATCGAATTCATACAAGAAATGACAATATAGCAATACCTAGTAACTATGTAATCTTATATAATTATAACAAACATCTACTTACTGTTTTTCCACAATTCTACGTAGCATTTTATAAAGGTTACATCGGTGTTCATAGTGGATAGCGATTGAAAGGATTCATAACAGTACTGCGGAGATATCAAGCAGCACTAAATCTAGGTAATTCAGGGTTACCATAGTAAACATTCTCTAAGTGTATTTCTAAAATTCTCCGTTTCATTCGAATCAGTTTAGAATATCATTCTTTGTGGAAAGAGCTTTATCGGATTCATACAAGCAATGAGGAGATGGCAATACCTAGTAACTATATAATCTTATATAAGTATAACAAACATCTACTTACTGTTTTTCCATAATTCTACGTAGCATTCTATTAAGCTTACATTGGTGTCCATAATGGATAGCGATTGAAAGGATTCATATTAGTCCCGTGGAGAAAATTAGCAGAACTGAATCTATGTAATTCAAGGATACCATAATAAACATTCTCTAAGGGTTTTTCTATAATTCTCCGTTTCATTCTAATCAGTTTACAATACCATTCTTTGTGGAAAGAGCTTTATCGGATTCATACAAGCAATGAGGAGATAACAATACCTTGTAACTATATAATCTTATATAAGTATAACAAACATCTACTTACTGTTTTTCCATAATTCTACATAGCATTCTATTAAGCTTACATTGGTGTCCATAATGGATAGCGATTGAAAGGATTCATATTAGTCCTGTGGAGAAAATAAGCAGAACTGAATCTATGTAATTCAAGGTAACCATAATAAACATTCTAAAAGTGTTTTTCTAAAATTCTCTGTTTCATTCTAATCAGTCTACAATAGCATTCTTTGTGGAAAGAGCTTTATCGGATTCATACAAGCAATGAGGAGATTGCAATACCTAGTAACTATGTCATCTTATATAATTATAACAAACATCTACTTACTGTTTTTCCATAATTCTACCTAGCATACTTTTAAGCTTACATTGCTGTTATTAGTGGACAGCGATTGAAAGGATTCATAGCAGTACTGCATATTGATGAAGCAGGACTAAATCTATGTAATTCAAGGTAACCATAACAAACATTCACTAAGTGTTTTTCTAGAATTCTTCGTTTAATTCTAATCTGTTTACATTGGCATTCTTTATGTAAAGAGGTTGATCGAATTCATACAAGAAATGACAATATAGCAATACCTAGTAACTATGTAATCTTATATAATTATAACAAACATTACTGTTTTTCCACTATTCTACGTAGCATTCTATTAAGCTACATCGGTGTTCATAGTGGATAGCGATTGAAAGGATTCATAAAAGTAAAGCGGAGCTATCAAGCAGCACTAAATCTAGGTAATTCATGGTTACCATAATAAACATTCTCTAAGTGTTTTTCTAAAAATTCTCCATTTCATTCGAATCAGTTTACAATACCATTCTTTGTGGAAAGAGATTTATCGGATCCATAAGAGCAATGAGGAGATAGCAGTACCATGTTATATTAAATAATTATAACAAACATCTACTTACTGTTTTTCCACAATTCTACGTAGCATTCTATTAAGGTTACATTGGTGTTCATAGTGGATAGCGTTTGAAAGGATTCATAACAGTACTGCAGAGATATCAAGCAGCCCTAAATCTAGGTAATTCAGGGTTACCATAATAAACATTCTCTAAGTGTATTTCTAAAATTCTCCGTTTCATTCGAATCAGTTTAGAATACCATTCTTTGTGGAAAGAGATTTATCGGATTCATAAGAGCAATGAGGAGATAGCAATACCTAGTAATTATGTTATATTAAATAATTATAACAAACATCTACTTACTGTTTTTCCACAATTCTATGTAGCATTCTCTTAAGCTTACATTGGTGTTCATAATGGATAGCGATTGAAAGGATTCATATTAGTACTGCGATGAAATTAGGCAGAACTGAATCAATGTAATTCAAGGATACCATAATAAACATTCTCTAAGGGTTTTTCTATAATTCTCCATTTCATTCTAATCAGTTTACAATACCATTCTTTGTGGAAAGAGCTTTATCGGATTCATACAAGCAATGAGGAGATAGCAATACCTAGTAACTATATAATCTTATATAAGTATAACAAACATCTACTTACTGTTTTTCCATAATTCTACATAGCATTCTATTAAGCTTACATTGGTGTCCATAATGGATAGCGATTGAAAGGATTCATATTAGTCCCGTGGAGAAAATTAGCAGAACTGAATCTATGTAATTCCAGGTTACCATAATAAACATTCTATAAGTCTACGTAGCATTCTATTAAGGTTACATTGGTGTACTGCAGAGATATCAAGCAGCCCTAAATCTAGGTAATTCAGGGTTACCATAATAAACATTCTCTAAGTGTATTTCTAAAATTCTCCGTTTCATTCGAATCAGTTTAGAATATCATTCTTTGTGGAAAGAGCTTTATCGGATTCATATAAGCAATGAGGAGATAACAATACCTAGTAACTATATAATCTTATATAAGTATAACAAACATCTACTTACTGTTTTTCCATAATTCTACATAGCATTCTATTAAGCTTACATTGGTGTCCATAATGGATAGCGATTGAAAGGATTCATATTAGTCCCGTGGAGAAAATTAGCAGAACTGAATCTATGTAATTCAAGGTAACCATAATAAACATTCTATAAGTGTTTTTCTAAAATTCTTTGTTTCATTCTAATTAGTCTACAATAGCATTCTTTGTGGAAAGAGCTTTATCGGATTCATACAAGCAATGAGGAGATAACAATACCTTGTAACTATATAATCTTATATAAGTATAACAAACATCTACTTACTGTTTTTCCATAATTCTACATAGCATTCTATTAAGCTTACATTGGTGTCCATAATGGATAGCGATTGAAAGGATTCATATTAGTCCCGTGGAGAAAATTAGCAGAACTGAATCTATGTAATTCCAGGTAACCATAATAAACATTCTATAAGTGTTTTTCTAAAATTCTCTGTTTCATTCTAATTAGTCTACAATAGCATTCTTTGTGGAAAGAGCTTTATCGGATTCATACAAGCAATGAGGAGATAACAATACCTTGTAACTATATAATCTTATATAAGTATAACAAACATCTACTTACTGTTTTTCCACAATTCTACGAAGCATTCTATTAAGCCTACATTGGTGTTCATAGTGGATAGCGATTGAAAGGATTCATAACAGTAAAGCGCAGCTATCAAGCAGCACTAAATCTAGGTAATTCATGGTTACCATAATAAACATTCTCTAAGTGTTTTTCTATAATTCTCCGTTTCATTCTAATCAGTTTACAATACCATTCTTTGTGGAAAGAGCTTTATCGGATTCATACAAGCAATGAGGAGATAGCAATACCTAGTAACTATATAATCTTATATAAGTATAAGAAACATCTACTTACTGTTTTTCCATAATTCTACATAGCATTCTATTAAGCTTACATTGGTGTCCATAATGGATAGGGATTGAAAGGATTCATATTAGTCCTGTGGAGAAAATTAGCAGAACTGAATCTATGTAATTCAAGGTAACCATAATAAACATTCTCTAAGTGTTTTTCTAAAATTCTCCATTTCATTCGAATCAGTTTACAATACCATTCTTTGTGGAAAGAGATTTATCGGATTCATAAGAGCAATGAGGAGATAGCAATACCATGTTATATTAAATAATTATAACAAACATCTACTTACTGTTTTTCCACAATTCTACGTAGCATTCTATTAAGGTTACATTGGTGTACTGCAGAGATATCAAGCAGCCCTAAATCTAGGTAATTCAGGGTTACCATAATAAACATTCTCTAAGTGTATTTCTATAATTCTCCGTTTCATTCTAATCAGTTTACAATACCATTCTTTGTGGAAAGAGCTTTATCGGATTCATACAAGCAATGAGCAGATAGCAATACCTAGTAACTATATAATCTTATATAAGTATAACAAACATCTACTTACTGTTTTTCCATAATTCTACATAGCATTCTATTAAGCTTACATTGGTGTCCATAATGGATAGCGATTGAAAGGATTCATATTAGTCCTGTGGAGAAAATAAGCAGAACTGAATCTATGTAATTCAAGGTAACCATAATAAACATTCTAAAAGTGTTTTTCTAAAATTCTCTGTTTCATTCTAATCAGTCTACAATAGCATTCTTTGTGGAAAGAGCTTTATCGGATTCATACAAGCAATGAGGAGATTGCAATACCTAGTAACTATGTCATCTTATATAATTATAACAAACATCTACTTACTGTTTTTCCATAATTCTACCTAGCATACTTTTAAGCTTACATTGCTGTTATTAGTGGACAGCGATTGAAAGGATTCATAGCAGTACTGCATATTGATGAAGCAGGACTAAATCTATGTAATTCAAGGTAACCATAACAAACATTCACTAAGTGTTTTTCTAGAATTCTTCGTTTAATTCTAATCTGTTTACATTGGCATTCTTTATGTAAAGAGGTTGATCGAATTCATACAAGAAATGACAATATAGCAATACCTAGTAACTATGTAATCTTATATAATTATAACAAACATTACTGTTTTTCCACAATTCTACGTAGCATTCTATTAAGCTACATCGGTGTTCATAGTGGATAGCGATTGAAAGGATTCATAAAAGTAAAGCGGAGCTATCAAGCAGCACTAAATCTAGGTAATTCATGGTTACCATAATAAACATTCTCTAAGTGTTTTTCTAAAAATTCTCCATTTCATTCGAATCAGTTTACAATACCATTCTTTGTGGAAAGAGATTTATCGGATTCATAAGAGCAATGAGGAGATAGCAATACCATGTTATATTAAATAATTATAACAAACATCTACTTACTGTTTTTCCACAATTCTACGGAGCATTCTATTAAGGTTACATTGGTGTTCATAGTGGATAGCGTTTGAAAGGATTCATAACAGTACTGCAGAGATATCAAGCAGCCCTAAATCTAGGTAATTCAGGGTTACCATAATAAACATTCTCTAAGTGTATTTCTAAAATTCTCCGTTTCATTCGAATCAGTTTAGAATACCATTCTTTGTGGAAAGAGATTTATCGGATTCATAAGAGCAATGAGGAGATAGCAATACCTAGTAATTATGTTATATTAAATAGTTATAACATACATCTACTTACTGTTTTTCCACAATTCTATGTAGCATTCTCTTAAGCTTACATTGGTGTTCATAATGGATAGCGATTGAAAGGATTCATATTAGTACTGCGAAGAAATTAGGCAGAACTGAATCAATGTAATTCAAGGATACCATAATAAACATTCTCTAAGGGTTTTTCTATAATTCTCCGTTTCATTCTAATCAGTTTACAATACCATTCTTTGTGGAAAGAGCTTTATCGGATTCATACAAGCAATGAGGAGATAGCAATACCTAGTAACTATATAATCTTATATAAGTATAACAAACATCTACTTACTGTTTTTCCATAATTCTACATAGCATTCTATTAAGCTTACATTGGTGTCCATAATGGATAGCGATTGAAAGGATTCATATTAGTCCCGTGGAGAAAATTAGCAGAACTGAATCTATGTAATTCCAGGTAACCATAATAAACATTCTATAAGTCTACGTAGCATTGTATTAAGGTTACATTGGTGTACTGCAGAGATATCAAGCAGCCCTAAATCTAGGTAATTCAGGGTTACCATAATAAACATTCTCTAAGTGTATTTCTAAAATTCTCCGTTTCATTCGAATCAGTTAAGAATATCATTCTTTGTGGAAAGAGCTTTATCGGATTCATACAAGCAATGAGGAGATAACAATACCTAGTAACTATATAATCTTATATAAGTATAACAAACATCTACTTACTGTTTTTCTATAATTCTACATAGCATTCTATTAAGCTTACAATGGTGTCCATAATGGATAGCGATTGAAAGGATTCATATTAGTCCCGTGGAGAAAATTAGCAGAACTGAATCTATGTAATTCCAGGTAACCATAATAAACATTCTATAAGTGTTTTTCTAAAATTCTCTGTTTCATTCTAATTAGTCTACAATAGCATTCTTTGTGGAAAGAGCTTTATCGGATTCATACAAGCAATGAGGAGATAACAATACCTTGTAACTATATAATCTTATATAAGTATAACAAACATCTACTTACTGTTTTTCCACAATTCTACGTAGCATTCTATTAAGCCTACATTGGTGTTCATAGTGGATAGCGATTGAAAGGATTCATAACAGTAAAGCGCAGCTATCAAGCAGCACTAAATCTAGGTAATTCATGGTTACCATAATAAACATTCTCTAAGTGTTTTTCTATAATTCTCCGTTTCATTCTAATCAGTTTACAATACCATTCTTTGTGGAAAGAGCTTTATCGGATTCATACAAGCAATGAGGAGATAACAATACCTTGTAACTATATAATCTTATATAAGTATAACAAACATCTACTTACTGTTTTTCCATAATTCTACATAGCATTCTATTAAGCTTACATTGGTGTCCATAATGGATAGCGATTGAAAGGATTCATATTAGTCCTTTGGAGAAAATAAGCAGAACTGAATCTATGTAATTCAAGGTAACCATAATAAACATTCTAAAAGTGTTTTTCTAAAATTCTCTGTTTCATTCTAATCAGTCTACAATAGCATTCTTTGTGGAAAGAGCTTTATCGGATTCATACAAGCAATGAGGAGATTGCAATACCTAGTAACTATGTCATCTTATATAATTATAACAAACATCTACTTACTGTTTTTCCATAATTCTACCTAGCATACTTTTAAGCTTACATTGCTGTTATTAGTGGACAGCGATTGAAAGGATTCATAGCAGTACTGCATATTGATGAAGCAGGACTAAATCTATGTAATTCAAGGTAACCATAACAAACATTCACTAAGTGTTTTTCTAGAATTCTTCGTTTAATTCTAATCTGTTTACATTGGCATTCTTTATGTAAAGAGGTTGATCGAATTCATACAAGAAATGACAATATAGCAATACCTAGTAACTATGTAATCTTATATAATTATAACAAACATCTACTTACTGTTTTTCCACAATTCTACGTAGCATTTTATAAAGGTTACATCGGTGTTCATAGTGGATAGCGATTCATAGGATTCATAACAGTACTGCGGAGATATCAAGCAGCACTAAATCTAGGGAATTCAAGGTTACCATAATAAACATTCTCTGTGTTTTTCTATAATTCTCCGTTTCATTCAATCAGTTTACAATACCATTCTTTGTGGAAAGAGCTTTAGCGGATTCATACAAGCAACGAGGAGATAGCAATACCTAGTAACTATATAATCTTATATAATTATAACAAACATTACTGTTTTTCCACAATTCTACGTAGCATTCTATTAAGCTACATCGGTGTTCCTAGTGGATAGCGATTGAAAGGATTCATAAAAGTAAAGCGGAGCTATCAAGCAGCACTTAATCTAGGTAATTCATGGTTACCATAATAAACATTCTCTAAGTGTTTTTCTAAAAATTCTCCATTTCATTCGAATCAGTTTACAATACCATTCTTTGTGGAAAGAGATTTATCGGATTCATAAGAGCAATGAGGAGATAGCAATACCATGTTATATTAAATAATTATAACAAACATCTACTTACTGTTTTTCCACAATTCTACGTAGCATTCTATTAAGGTTACATTGGTGTTCATAGTGGATAGCGTTTGAAAGGATTCATAACAGTACTGCAGAGATATCAAGCAGCCCTAAATCTAGGTAATTCAGGGTTACCATAATAAACATTCTCTAAGTGTATTTCTAAAATTCTCCGTTTCATTCGAATCAGTTTAGAATACCATTCTTTGTGGAAAGAGATTTATCGGATTCATAAGAGCAATGAGGAGATAGCAATACCTAGTAATTATGTTATATTAAATAATTATAACATACATCTACTTACTGTTTTTCCACAATTCTATGTAGCATTCTCTTAAGCTTGCATTGGTGTTCATAATGGATAGCGATTGAAAGGATTCATATTAGTACTGCGAAGAAATTAGGCAGAACTGAATCAATGTAATTCAAGGATACCATAATAAACATTCTCTAAGGGTTTTTCTATAATTCTCCGTTTCATTCTAATCAGTTTACAATACCATTCTTTGTGGAAAGAGCTTTATCGGATTCATACAAGCAATGAGGAGATAACAATACCTTGTAACTATATAATCTTATATAAGTATAACAAACATCTACTTACTGTTTTTCCACAATTCTACGTAGCATTCTATTAAGCCTACATTGGTGTTCATAGTGGATAGCGATTGAAAGGATTCATAACAGTAAAGCGCAGCTATCAAGCAGAACTGAATCTATGTAATTCAAGGTAACCATAATAAACATTCTCTAAGTGTTTTTCTAAAATTCTCCATTTCATTCGAATCAGTTTACAATACCATTCTTTGTGGAAAGAGATTTATCGGATTCATAAGAGCAATGAGGAGATAGCAATACCATGTTATATTAAATAATTATAACAAACATCTACTTACTGTTTTTCCACAATTCTACGTAGCATTCTATTAAGGTTACATTGGTGTACTGCAGAGATATCAAGCAGCCCTAAATCTAGGTAATTCAGGGTTACCATAATAAACATTCTCTAAGTGTATTTCTAAAATTCTCCGTTTCATTCGAATCAGTTTAGAATATCATTCTTTGTGGAAAGAGCTTTATCGGATTCATACAAGCAATGAGGAGATAGCAATACCTAGTAACTATATAATCTTATATAAGTATAACAAACATCTACTTACTGTTTTTCCATAATTCTACATAGCATTCTATTAAGCTTACATTGGTGTCCATAATGGATAGCGATTGAAAGGATTCATATTAGTCCTGTGGAGAAAATAAGCAGAACTGAATCTATGTAATTCAAGGTAACCATAATAAACATTCTAAAAGTATTTTTCTAAAATTCTCTGTTTCATTCTAATCAGTCTACAATAGCATTCTTTGTGGAAAGAGCTTTATCGGATTCATACAAGCAATGAGGAGATTGCAATACCTAGTAACTATGTCATCTTATATAATTATAACAAACATCTACTTACTGTTTTTCCATAATTCTACCTAGCATACTTTTAAGCTTACATTGCTGTTATTAGTGGACAGCGATTGAAAGGATTCATAGCAGTACTGCATATTGATGAAGCAGGACTAAATCTATGTAATTCAAGGTAACCATAACAAACATTCACTAAGTGTTTTTCTAGAATTCTTCGTTTAATTCTAATCTGTTTACATTGGCATTCTTTATGTAAAGAGGTTGATCGAATTCATACAAGAAATGAAAATATAGCAATACCTAGTAACTATGTAATCTTATATAATTATAACAAACATCTACTTACTGTTTTTCCACAATTCTACGTAGCATTTTATAAAGGTTACATCGGTGTTCATAGTGGATAGCGATTGAAAGGATTCATAACAGTACTGCGGAGATATCAAGCAGCACTAAATCTAGGTAATTCAGGGTTACCATAATAAACATTCTCTAAGTGTATTTCTAAAATTCTCCGTTTCATTCGAATCAGTTTAGAATATCATTCTTTGTGGAAAGAGCTTTATCGGATTCATACAAGCAATGAGGAGATAGCAATACCTACTAACTATGTAATCTTATATAATTATAACAAACATTACTGTTTTTCCACAATTCTACGTAGCATTCTATTAAGCTACATCGGTGTTCATAGTGGATAGCGATTGAAAGGATTCATAAAAGTAAAGCGGAGCTATCAAGCAGCACTAAATCTAGGTAATTCATGGTTACCATAATAAACATTCTCTAAGTGTTTTTCTAAAAATTCTCCATTTCATTCGAATCAGTTTACAATACCATTCTTTGTGGAAAGAGATTTATCGGATTCATAAGAGCAATGAGGAGATAGCAATACCATGTTATATTAAATAATTATAACAAACATCTACTTACTGTTTTTCCAAAATTCTACGGAGCATTCTATTAAGGTTACATTGGTGTTCATAGTGGATAGCGTTTGAAAGGATTCATAACAGTACTGCAGAGATATCAAGCAGCCCTAAATCTAGGTAATTCAGGGTTACCATAATAAACATTCTCTAAGTGTATTTCTAAAATTCTCCGTTTCATTCGAATCAGTTTAGAATACCATTCTTTGTGGAAAGAGATTTATCGGATTCATAAGAGCAATGAGGAGATAGCAATACCTAGTAATTATGTTATATTAAATAATTATAACATACATCTACTTACTGTTTTTCCACAATTCTATGTAGCATTCTCTTAAGCTTACATTGGTGTTCATAATGGATAGCGATTGAAAGGATTCATATTAGTACTACGAAGAAATTAGGCAGAACTGAATCAATGTAATTCAAGGATACCATAATAAACATTCTCTAAGGGTTTTTCTATAATTCTCCGTTTCATTCTAATCAGTTTACAATACCATTCTTTGTGGAAAGAGCTTTATCGGATTCATACAAGCAATGAGGAGATAGCAATACCTAGTAACTATATAATCTTATATAAGTATAAGAAACATCTACTTACTGTTTTTCCATCATTCTACATAGCATTCTTTTAAGCTTACATTGCTGTTATTAGTGGACAGCGATTGAACGGATTCATAGCAGTACTGCATATTGATCAAGCAGGACTAAATCTATGTAATTCAAGGTAACCATAACAAACATTCGCTAAGTGTTTTTATAAAATTCTTCATTTAATTCTAATCTGTTTACATTGGCATTCTTTATGTAAAGAGGTTGATCGAATTCATACAAGAAATGACAAGATAGCAATACCTACTAACTATGTAATCTTATATAATTATAACTAACATTACTGTTTTTCCACAATTCTACGTAGCATTCTATTAAGCCTACATTGGTGTTCATAGTGGATAGCGATTGAAAGGATTCATAACAGTAAAGCGCAGCTATCAAGCAGCACTAAATCTAGGTAATTCATGGTTACCATAATAAACATTCTCTAAGTGTTTTTCTATAATTCTCCGTTTCATTCTAATCAGTTTACAATACCATTCTTTGTGGAAAGAGCTTTATCGGATTCATACAAGCAATGAGGAGATAGCAATACCTAGTAACTATATAATCTTATATAAGTATAAGAAACATCTACTTACTGTTTTTCCATAATTCTACATAGCATTCTGTTAAGCTTACATTGGTGTCCATAATGGATAGGGATTGAAAGGATTCATATTAGTCCTGTGGAGAAAATTAGCAGAACTGAATCTATGTAATTCAAGGTAACCATAATAAACATTCTCTAAGTGTTTTTCTAAAATTCTCCATTTCATTCGAATCAGTTTACAATACCATTCTTTGTGGAAAGAGATTTATCGGATTCATAAGAGCAATGAGGAGATAGCAATACCATGTTATATTAAATAATTATAACAAACATCTACTTACTGTTTTTCCACAATTCTACATAGCATTCTATTAAGGTTACATTGGTGTACTGCAGAGATATCAAGCAGCCCTAAATCTAGGTAATTCAGGGTTACCACAATAAACATTCTCTAAGTGTATTTCTAAAATTCTCCGTTTCATTCGAATCAGTTTAGAATATCATTCTTTGTGGAAAGAGCTTTATCGGATTCATACAAGCAATGAGGAGATAGCAATACCTAGTAACTATATAATCTTATATAAGTATAACAAACATCTACTTACTGTTTTTCCATAATTCTACATAGCATTCTATTAAGCTTACATTGGTGTCCATAATGGATAGCGATTGAAAGGATTTATATTAGTCCTGTGGAGAAAATAAGCAGAACTGAATCTATGTAATTCAAGGTAACCATAATAAACATTCTAAAAGTGTTTTTCTAAAATTCTCTGTTTCATTCTAATCAGTCTACAATAGCATTCTTTGTGGAAAGAGCTTTATCGGATTCATACAAGCAATGAGGAGATTGCAATACCTAGTAACTATGTCATCTTATATAATTATAACAAACATCTACTTACTGTTTTTCCATAATTCTACATAGCATTCTATTAAGCTTACATTGGTGTCCATAATGGATAGCGATTGAAAGGATTCATATTAGTCCTGTGGAGAAAATAAGCAGAACTGAATCTATGTAATTCAAGGTAACCATAATAAACATTCTCTGTTTTTCTAAAATTCTCCATTTCATTCGAATCATTTTACAATACCATTCTTTGTGGAAAGAGATTTATCGGATTCATAAGAGCAATGAGGAGATAGCAATACCATGTTATATTAAATAATTATAACAAACATCTACTTACTGTTTTTCCACAATTCTACGGAGCATTCTATTAAGGTTACATTGGTGTTCATAGTGGATAGCGTTTGAAAGGATTCATAACAGTACTGCAGAGATATCAAGCAGCCCTAAATCTAGGTAATTCAGGGTTACCATAATAAACATTCTCTAAGTGTATTTCTAAAATTCTCCGTTTCATTCGAATCAGTTTAGAATACCATTCTTTGTGGAAAGAGATTTATCGGATTCATAAGAGCAATGAGGAGATAGCAATACCTAGTAATTATGTTATATTAAATAATTATAACATACATCTACTTACTGTTTTTCCACAATTCTATGTAGCATTCTCTTAAGCTTACATTGGTGTTCATAATGGATAGCGATTGAAAGGATTCATATTAGTACTGCGAAGAAATTAGGCAGAACTGAATCAATGTAATTCAAGGATACCATAATAAACATTCTCTAAGGGTTTTTCTATAATTCTCCGTTTCATTCTAATCAGTTTACAATACCATTCTTTGTGGAAAGAGCTTTATCGGATTCATACAAGCAATGAGGAGATAGCAATACCTAGTAACTATATAATCTTATATAAGTATAACAAACATCTACTTACTGTTTTTCCATAATTCTACATAGCATTCTATTAAGCTTACATTGGTGTCCATAATGGATAGCGATTGAAAGGATTCATATTAGTCCCGTGGAGAAAATTAGCAGAACTGAATCTATGTAATTCAAGGTAACCATAATAAACATTCTATAAGTGTTTTTCTAAAATTCTTTGTTTCATTCTAATTAGTCTACAATAGCATTCTTTGTGGAAAGAGCTTTATCGGATTCATACAAGCAATGAGGAGATAACAATACCTTGTAACTATATAATCTTATATAAGTATAACAAACATCTACTTACTGTTTTTCCATAATTCTACATAGCATTCTATTAAGCTTACATTGGTGTCCATAATGGATAGCGATTGAAAGGATTCATATTAGTCCCGTGGAGAAAATTAGCAGAACTGAATCTATGTAATTCAAGGTAACCATAATAAACATTCTATAAGTGTTTTTCTAAAATTCTTTGTTTCATTCTAATTAGTCTACAATAGCATTCTTTGTGGAAAGAGCTTTATCGGATTCATACAAGCAATGAGGAGATAACAATACCTTGTAACTATATAATCTTACATAAGTATAACAAACATCTACTTACTGTTTTTCCATAATTCTACATAGCATTCTATTAAGCTTACATTGGTGTCCATAATGGATAGCGATTGACAGGATTCATATTCGTCCTGTGGAGAAAATAAGCAGAACTGAATCTATGTAATTCAAGGTAACCATAATAAACATTCTAAAAGTGTTTTTCTAAAATTCTCTGTTTCATTCTAATCAGTCTACAATAGCATTCTTTGTGGAAAGAGCTTTATCGGATTCATACAAGCAATGAGGAGATTGCAATACCTAGTAACTATGTCATCTTATATAATTATAACAAACATCTACTTACTGTTTTTCCATAAGTCTACCTAGCATACTTTTAAGCTTACATTGCTGTTATTAGTGGACAGCGATTGAAAGGATTCATAGCAGTACTTCATATTGATGAAGCAGGACTAAATCTATGTAATTCAAGGTAACCATAACAAACATTCACTAAGTGTTTTTCTAGAATTCTTCGTTTAATTCTAATCTGTTTACATTGGCATTCTTTATGTAAAGAGGTTGATCGAATTCATACAAGAAATGACAATATAGCAATACCTAGTAACTATGTAATCTTATATAATTATAACAAACATCTACTTACTGGTTTTCCACAATTCTACGTAGCATTTTATAAAGGTTACATCGGTGTTCATAGTGGATAGCAATTGATAGGATTCATAACAGTACTGCGGAGATATCAAGCAGCACTAAATCTAGGGAATTCAAGGTTACCATAATAAACATTCTCTGTGTTTTTCTATAATTCTCCGTTTCATTCTAATCAGTTTACAATACCATTCTTTGTGGAAAGAGCTTTAGCGGATTCATACAAGCAACGAGGAGATAGCAATACCTAGTAACTATATAATCTTATATAATTATAACAAACATTACTGTTTTTCCACAATTCTACGTAGCATTCTATTAAGCTACATCGGTGTTCCTAGTGGATAGCGATTGAAAGGATTCATAAAAGTAAAGCGGAGCTATCAAGCAGCACTTAATCTAGGTAATTCATGGTTACCATAATAAACATTCTCTAAGTGTTTTTCTAAAAATTCTCCATTTCATTCGAATCAGTTTACAATACCATTCTTTGTGGAAAGAGATTTATCGGATTCATAAGAGCAATGAGGAGATAGCAATACCATGTTATATTAAATAATTATAACAAACATCTACTTACTGTTTTTCCACAATTCTACGTAGCATTCTATTAAGGTTACATTGGTGTTCATAGTGGATAGCGTTTGAAAGGATTCATAACAGTACTGCAGAGATATCAAGCAGCCCTAAATCTAGGTAATTCAGGGTTACCATAATAAACATTCTCTAAGTGTATTTCTAAAATTCTCCGTTTCATTCGAATCAGTTTAGAATACCATTCTTTGTGGAAAGAGATTTATCGGATTCATAAGAGCAATGAGGAGATAGCAATACCTAGTAATTATGTTATATTAAATAATTATAACATACATCTACTTACTGTTTTTCCACAATTCTATGTAGCATTCTCTTAAGCTTGCATTGGTGTTCATAATGGATAGCGATTGAAAGGATTCATATTAGTACTGCGAAGAAATTAGGCAGAACTGAATCAAAGTAATTCAAGGATACCATAATAAACATTCTCTAAGGGTTTTTCTATAATTCTCCGTTTCATTCTAATCAGTTTACAATACCATTCTTTGTGGAAAGAGCTTTATCGGATTCATACAAGCAATGAGCAGATAGCAATACCTAGTAACTATATAATCTTATATAAGTATAACAAACATCTACTTACTGTTTTTCCATAATTCTACATAGCATTCTATTAAGCTTACATTGGTGTCCATAATGGATAGCGATTGAAAGGATTCATATTAGTCCTGTGGAGAAAATAAGCAGAACTGAATCTATGTAATTCAAGGTAACCATAATAAACATTCTAAAAGTGTTTTTCTAAAATTCTCTGTTTCATTCTAATCAGTCTACAATAGCATTCTTTGTGGAAAGAGCTTTATCGGATTCATACAAGCAATGAGGAGATTGCAATACCTAGTAACTATGTCATCTTATATAATTATAACAAACATCTACTTACTGTTTTTCCATAATTCTACCTAGCATACTTTTAAGCTTACATTGCTGTTATTAGTGGACAGCGATTGAAAGGATTCATAGCAGTACTGCATATTGATGAAGCAGGACTAAATCTATGTAATTCAAGGTAACCATAACAAACATTCACTAAGTGTTTTTCTAGAATTCTTCGTTTAATTCTAATCTGTTTACATTGGCATTCTTTATGTAAAGAGGTTGATCGAATTCATACAAGAAATGACAATATAGCAATACCTAGTAACTATGTAATCTTATATAATTATAACAAACATTACTGTTTTTCCACAATTCTACGTAGCATTCTATTAAGCTACATCGGTGTTCATAGTGGATAGCGATTGAAAGGATTCATAAAAGTAAAGCGGAGCTATCAAGCAGCACTAAATCTAGGTAATTCATGGTTACCATAATAAACATTCTCTAAGTGTTTTTCTAAAAATTCTCCATTTCATTCGAATCAGTTTACAATACCATTCTTTGTGGAAAGAGATTTATCGGATTCATAAGAGCAATGAGGAGATAGCAATACCATGTTATATTAAATAATTATAACAAACATCTACTTACTGTTTTTCCACAATTCTACGGAGCATTCTATTAAGGTTACATTGGTGTTCATAGTGGATAGCGTTTGAAAGGATTCATAACAGTACTGCAGAGATATCAAGCAGCCCTAAATCTAGGTAATTCAGGGTTACCATAATAAACATTCTCTAAGTGTATTTCTAAAATTCTCCGTTTCATTCGAATCAGTTTAGAATACCATTCTTTGTGGAAAGAGATTTATCGGATTCATAAGAGCAATGAGGAGATAGCAATACCTAGTAATTATGTTATATTAAATAATTATAACATACATCTACTTACTGTTTTTCCACAATTCTATGTAGCATTCTCTTAAGCTTACATTGGTGTTCATAATGGATAGCGATTGAAAGGATTCATATTAGTACTGCGAAGAAATTAGGCAGAACTGAATCAATGTAATTCAAGGATACCATAATAAACATTCTCTAAGGGTTTTTCTATAATTCTCCGTTTCATTCTAATCAGTTTACAATACCATTCTTTGTGGAAAGAGCTTTATCGGATTCATACAAGCAATGAGGAGATAGCAATACCTAGTAACTATATAATCTTATATAAGTATAACAAACATCTACTTACTGTTTTTCCATAATTCTACATAGCATTCTATTAAGCTTACATTGGTGTCCATAATGGATAGCGATTGAAAGGATTCATATTAGTCCCGTGGAGAAAATTAGCAGAACTGAATCTATGTAATTCAAGGTAACCATAATAAACATTCTATAAGTGTTTTTCTAAAATTCTTTGTTTCATTCTAATTAGTCTACAATAGCATTCTTTGTGGAAAGAGCTTTATCGGATTCATACAAGCAATGAGGAGATAACAATACCTTGTAACTATATAATCTTATATAAGTATAACAAACATCTACTTACTGTTTTTCCATAATTCTACATAGCATTCTATTAAGCTTACATTGGTGTCCATAATGGATAGCGATTGAAAGGATTCATATTAGTCCCGTGGAGAAAATTAGCAGAACTGAATCTATGTAATTCAAGGTAACCATAATAAACATTCTATAAGTGTTTTTCTAAAATTCTTTGTTTCATTCTAATTAGTCTACAATAGCATTCTTTGTGGAAAGAGCTTTATCGGATTCATACAAGCAATGAGGAGATAACAATACCTTGTAACTATATAATCTTACATAAGTATAACAAACATCTACTTACTGTTTTTCCATAATTCTACATAGCATTCTATTAAGCTTACATTGGTGTCCATAATGGATAGCGATTGACAGGATTCATATTCGTCCTGTGGAGAAAATAAGCAGAACTGAATCTATGTAATTCAAGGTAACCATAATAAACATTCTAAAAGTGTTTTTCTAAAATTCTCTGTTTCATTCTAATCAGTCTACAATAGCATTCTTTGTGGAAAGAGCTTTATCGGATTCATACAAGCAATGAGGAGATTGCAATACCTAGTAACTATGTCATCTTATATAATTATAACAAACATCTACTTACTGTTTTTCCATAAGTCTACCTAGCATACTTTTAAGCTTACATTGCTGTTATTAGTGGACAGCGATTGAAAGGATTCATAGCAGTACTTCATATTGATGAAGCAGGACTAAATCTATGTAATTCAAGGTAACCATAACAAACATTCACTAAGTGTTTTTCTAGAATTCTTCGTTTAATTCTAATCTGTTTACATTGGCATTCTTTATGTAAAGAGGTTGATCGAATTCATACAAGAAATGACAATATAGCAATACCTAGTAACTATGTAATCTTATATAATTATAACAAACATCTACTTACTGGTTTTCCACAATTCTACGTAGCATTTTATAAAGGTTACATCGGTGTTCATAGTGGATAGCAATTGATAGGATTCATAACAGTACTGCGGAGATATCAAGCAGCACTAAATCTAGGGAATTCAAGGTTACCATAATAAACATTCTCTGTGTTTTTCTATAATTCTCCGTTTCATTCTAATCAGTTTACAATACCATTCTTTGTGGAAAGAGCTTTAGCGGATTCATACAAGCAACGAGGAGATAGCAATACCTAGTAACTATATAATCTTATATAATTATAACAAACATTACTGTTTTTCCACAATTCTACGTAGCATTCTATTAAGCTACATCGGTGTTCCTAGTGGATAGCGATTGAAAGGATTCATAAAAGTAAAGCGGAGCTATCAAGCAGCACTTAATCTAGGTAATTCATGGTTACCATAATAAACATTCTCTAAGTGTTTTTCTAAAAATTCTCCATTTCATTCGAATCAGTTTACAATACCATTCTTTGTGGAAAGAGATTTATCGGATTCATAAGAGCAATGAGGAGATAGCAATACCATGTTATATTAAATAATTATAACAAACATCTACTTACTGTTTTTCCACAATTCTACGTAGCATTCTATTAAGGTTACATTGGTGTTCATAGTGGATAGCGTTTGAAAGGATTCATAACAGTACTGCAGAGATATCAAGCAGCCCTAAATCTAGGTAATTCAGGGTTACCATAATAAACATTCTCTAAGTGTATTTCTAAAATTCTCCGTTTCATTCGAATCAGTTTAGAATACCATTCTTTGTGGAAAGAGATTTATCGGATTCATAAGAGCAATGAGGAGATAGCAATACCTAGTAATTATGTTATATTAAATAATTATAACATACATCTACTTACTGTTTTTCCACAATTCTATGTAGCATTCTCTTAAGCTTGCATTGGTGTTCATAATGGATAGCGATTGAAAGGATTCATATTAGTACTGCGAAGAAATTAGGCAGAACTGAATCAAAGTAATTCAAGGATACCATAATAAACATTCTCTAAGGGTTTTTCTATAATTCTCCGTTTCATTCTAATCAGTTTACAATACCATTCTTTGTGGAAAGAGCTTTATCGGATTCATACAAGCAATGAGCAGATAGCAATACCTAGTAACTATATAATCTTATATAAGTATAACAAACATCTACTTACTGTTTTTCCATAATTCTACATAGCATTCTATTAAGCTTACATTGGTGTCCATAATGGATAGCGATTGAAAGGATTCATATTAGTCCTGTGGAGAAAATAAGCAGAACTGAATCTATGTAATTCAAGGTAACCATAATAAACATTCTAAAAGTGTTTTTCTAAAATTCTCTGTTTCATTCTAATCAGTCTACAATAGCATTCTTTGTGGAAAGAGCTTTATCGGATTCATACAAGCAATGAGGAGATTGCAATACCTAGTAACTATGTCATCTTATATAATTATAACAAACATCTACTTACTGTTTTTCCATAATTCTACCTAGCATACTTTTAAGCTTACATTGCTGTTATTAGTGGACAGCGATTGAAAGGATTCATAGCAGTACTGCATATTGATGAAGCAGGACTAAATCTATGTAATTCAAGGTAACCATAACAAACATTCACTAAGTGTTTTTCTAGAATTCTTCGTTTAATTCTAATCTGTTTACATTGGCATTCTTTATGTAAAGAGGTTGATCGAATTCATACAAGAAATGACAATATAGCAATACCTAGTAACTATGTAATCTTATATAATTATAACAAACATTACTGTTTTTCCACAATTCTACGTAGCATTCTATTAAGCTACATCGGTGTTCATAGTGGATAGCGATTGAAAGGATTCATAAAAGTAAAGCGGAGCTATCAAGCAGCACTAAATCTAGGTAATTCATGGTTACCATAATAAACATTCTCTAAGTGTTTTTCTAAAAATTCTCCATTTCATTCGAATCAGTTTACAATACCATTCTTTGTGGAAAGAGATTTATCGGATTCATAAGAGCAATGAGGAGATAGCAATACCATGTTATATTAAATAATTATAACAAACATCTACTTACTGTTTTTCCACAATTCTACGGAGCATTCTATTAAGGTTACATTGGTGTTCATAGTGGATAGCGTTTGAAAGGATTCATAACAGTACTGCAGAGATATCAAGCAGCCCTAAATCTAGGTAATTCAGGGTTACCATAATAAACATTCTCTAAGTGTATTTCTAAAATTCTCCGTTTCATTCGAATCAGTTTAGAATACCATTCTTTGTGGAAAGAGATTTATCGGATTCATAAGAGCAATGAGGAGATAGCAATACCTAGTAATTATGTTATATTAAATAATTATAACATACATCTACTTACTGTTTTTCCACAATTCTATGTAGCATTCTCTTAAGCTTACATTGGTGTTCATAATGGATAGCGATTGAAAGGATTCATATTAGTACTGCGAAGAAATTAGGCAGAACTGAATCAATGTAATTCAAGGATACCATAATAAACATTCTCTAAGGGTTTTTCTATAATTCTCCGTTTCATTCTAATCAGTTTACAATACCATTCTTTGTGGAAAGAGCTTTATCGGATTCATACAAGCAATGAGGAGATAGCAATACCTAGTAACTATATAATCTTATATAAGTATAACAAACATCTACTTACTGTTTTTCCATAATTCTACATAGCATTCTATTAAGCTTACATTGGTGTCCATAATGGATAGCGATTGAAAGGATTCATATTAGTCCCGTGGAGAAAATTAGCAGAACTGAATCTATGTAATTCAAGGTAACCATAATAAACATTCTATAAGTGTTTTTCTAAAATTCTTTGTTTCATTCTAATTAGTCTACAATAGCATTCTTTGTGGAAAGAGCTTTATCGGATTCATACAAGCAATGAGGAGATAACAATACCTTGTAACTATATAATCTTATATAAGTATAACAAACATCTACTTACTGTTTTTCCATAATTCTACATAGCATTCTATTAAGCTTACATTGGTGTCCATAATGGATAGCGATTGAAAGGATTCATATTAGTCCCGTGGAGAAAATTAGCAGAACTGAATCTATGTAATTCAAGGTAACCATAATAAACATTCTATAAGTGTTTTTCTAAAATTCTTTGTTTCATTCTAATTAGTCTACAATAGCATTCTTTGTGGAAAGAGCTTTATCGGATTCATACAAGCAATGAGGAGATAACAATACCTTGTAACTATATAATCTTACATAAGTATAACAAACATCTACTTACTGTTTTTCCATAATTCTACATAGCATTCTATTAAGCTTACATTGGTGTCCATAATGGATAGCGATTGACAGGATTCATATTCGTCCTGTGGAGAAAATAAGCAGAACTGAATCTATGTAATTCAAGGTAACCATAATAAACATTCTAAAAGTGTTTTTCTAAAATTCTCTGTTTCATTCTAATCAGTCTACAATAGCATTCTTTGTGGAAAGAGCTTTATCGGATTCATACAAGCAATGAGGAGATTGCAATACCTAGTAACTATGTCATCTTATATAATTATAACAAACATCTACTTACTGTTTTTCCATAAGTCTACCTAGCATACTTTTAAGCTTACATTGCTGTTATTAGTGGACAGCGATTGAAAGGATTCATAGCAGTACTTCATATTGATGAAGCAGGACTAAATCTATGTAATTCAAGGTAACCATAACAAACATTCACTAAGTGTTTTTCTAGAATTCTTCGTTTAATTCTAATCTGTTTACATTGGCATTCTTTATGTAAAGAGGTTGATCGAATTCATACAAGAAATGACAATATAGCAATACCTAGTAACTATGTAATCTTATATAATTATAACAAACATCTACTTACTGGTTTTCCACAATTCTACGTAGCATTTTATAAAGGTTACATCGGTGTTCATAGTGGATAGCAATTGATAGGATTCATAACAGTACTGCGGAGATATCAAGCAGCACTAAATCTAGGGAATTCAAGGTTACCATAATAAACATTCTCTGTGTTTTTCTATAATTCTCCGTTTCATTCTAATCAGTTTACAATACCATTCTTTGTGGAAAGAGCTTTAGCGGATTCATACAAGCAACGAGGAGATAGCAATACCTAGTAACTATATAATCTTATATAATTATAACAAACATTACTGTTTTTCCACAATTCTACGTAGCATTCTATTAAGCTACATCGGTGTTCCTAGTGGATAGCGATTGAAAGGATTCATAAAAGTAAAGCGGAGCTATCAAGCAGCACTTAATCTAGGTAATTCATGGTTACCATAATAAACATTCTCTAAGTGTTTTTCTAAAAATTCTCCATTTCATTCGAATCAGTTTACAATACCATTCTTTGTGGAAAGAGATTTATCGGATTCATAAGAGCAATGAGGAGATAGCAATACCATGTTATATTAAATAATTATAACAAACATCTACTTACTGTTTTTCCACAATTCTACGTAGCATTCTATTAAGGTTACATTGGTGTTCATAGTGGATAGCGTTTGAAAGGATTCATAACAGTACTGCAGAGATATCAAGCAGCCCTAAATCTAGGTAATTCAGGGTTACCATAATAAACATTCTCTAAGTGTATTTCTAAAATTCTCCGTTTCATTCGAATCAGTTTAGAATACCATTCTTTGTGGAAAGAGATTTATCGGATTCATAAGAGCAATGAGGAGATAGCAATACCTAGTAATTATGTTATATTAAATAATTATAACATACATCTACTTACTGTTTTTCCACAATTCTATGTAGCATTCTCTTAAGCTTGCATTGGTGTTCATAATGGATAGCGATTGAAAGGATTCATATTAGTACTGCGAAGAAATTAGGCAGAACTGAATCAAAGTAATTCAAGGATACCATAATAAACATTCTCTAAGGGTTTTTCTATAATTCTCCGTTTCATTCTAATCAGTTTACAATACCATTCTTTGTGGAAAGAGCTTTATCGGATTCATACAAGCAATGAGCAGATAGCAATACCTAGTAACTATATAATCTTATATAAGTATAACAAACATCTACTTACTGTTTTTCCATAATTCTACATAGCATTCTATTAAGCTTACATTGGTGTCCATAATGGATAGCGATTGAAAGGATTCATATTAGTCCTGTGGAGAAAATAAGCAGAACTGAATCTATGTAATTCAAGGTAACCATAATAAACATTCTAAAAGTGTTTTTCTAAAATTCTCTGTTTCATTCTAATCAGTCTACAATAGCATTCTTTGTGGAAAGAGCTTTATCGGATTCATACAAGCAATGAGGAGATTGCAATACCTAGTAACTATGTCATCTTATATAATTATAACAAACATCTACTTACTGTTTTTCCATAATTCTACCTAGCATACTTTTAAGCTTACATTGCTGTTATTAGTGGACAGCGATTGAAAGGATTCATAGCAGTACTGCATATTGATGAAGCAGGACTAAATCTATGTAATTCAAGGTAACCATAACAAACATTCACTAAGTGTTTTTCTAGAATTTTTCGTTTAATTCTAATCTGTTTACATTGGCATTCTTTATGTAAAGAGGTTGATCGAATTCATACAAGAAATGACAATATAGCAATACCTAGTAACTATGTAATCTTATATAATTATAACAAACATTACTGTTTTTCCACAATTCTACGTAGCATTCTATTAAGCTACATCGGTGTTCATAGTGCATAGCGATTGAAAGGATTCATAAAAGTAAAGCGGAGCTATCAAGCAGCACTAAATCTAGGTAATTCATGGTTACCATAATAAACATTCTCTAAGTGTTTTTCTAAAAATTCTCCATTTCATTCGAATCAGTTTACAATACCATTCTTTGTGGAAAGAGATTTATCGGATTCATAAGAGCAATGAGGAGATAGCAATACCATGTTATATTAAATAATTATAACAAACATCTACTTACTGTTTTTCCACAATTCTACGGAGCATTCTATTAAGGTTACATTGGTGTTCATAGTGGATAGCGTTTGAAAGGATTCATAACAGTACTGCAGAGATATCAAGCAGCCCTAAATCTAGGTAATTCAGGGTTACCATAATAAACATTCTCTAAGTGTATTTCTAAAATTCTCCGTTTCATTCGAATCAGTTTAGAATACCATTCTTTGTGGAAAGAGATTTATCGGATTCATAAGAGCAATGAGGAGATAGCAATACCTAGTAATTATGTTATATTAAATAATTATAACATACATCTACTTACTGTTTTTCCACAATTCTATGTAGCATTCTCTTAAGCTTACATTGGTGTTCATAATGGATAGCGATTGAAAGGATTCATATTAGTACTGCGAAGAAATTAGGCAGAACTGAATCAATGTAATTCAAGGATACCATAATAAACATTCTCTAAGGGTTTTTCTATAATTCTCCGTTTCATTCTAATCAGTTTACAATACCATTCTTTGTGGAAAGAGCTTTATCGGATTCATACAAGCAATGAGGAGATAGCAATACCTAGTAACTATATAATCTTATATAAGTATAACAAACATCTACTTACTGTTTTTCCATAATTCTACATAGCATTCTATTAAGCTTACATTGGTGTCCATAATGGATAGCGATTGAAAGGATTCATATTAGTCCCGTGGAGAAAATTAGCAGAACTGAATCTATGTAATTCAAGGTAACCATAATAAACATTCTATAAGTGTTTTTCTAAAATTCTTTGTTTCATTCTAATTAGTCTACAATAGCATTCTTTGTGGAAAGAGCTTTATCGGATTCATACAAGCAATGAGGAGATAACAATACCTTGTAACTATATAATCTTATATAAGTATAACAAACATCTACTTACTGTTTTTCCATAATTCTACATAGCATTCTATTAAGCTTACATTGGTGTCCATAATGGATAGCGATTGAAAGGATTCATATTAGTCCCGTGGAGAAAATTAGCAGAACTGAATCTATGTAATTCCAGGTAACCATAATAAACATTCTATAAGTGTTTTTCTAAAATTCTCTGTTTCATTCTAATTAGTCTACAATAGCATTCTTTGTGGAAAGAGCTTTATCGGATTCATACAAGCAATGAGGAGATAACAATACCTTGTAACTATATAATCTTATATAAGTATAACAAACATCTACTTACTGTTTTTCCACAATTCTACGTAGCATTCTATTAAGCCTACATTGGTGTTCATAGTGGATAGCGATTGAAAGGATTCATAACAGTAAAGCGCAGCTATCAAGCAGCACTAAATCTAGGTAATTCATGGTTACCATAATAAACATTCTCTAAGTGTTTTTCTATAATTCTCCGTTTCATTCTAATCAGTTTACAATACCATTCTTTGTGGAAAGAGCTTTATCGGATTCATACAAGCAATGAGGAGATAGCAATACCTAGTAACTATATAATCTTATATAAGTATAAGAAACATCTACTTACTGTTTTCCCATAATTCTACATAGCATTCTATTAAGCTTACATTGGTGTCCATAATGGATAGGGATTGAAAGGATTCATATTAGTCCTGTGGAGAAAATTAGCAGAACTGAATCTATGTAATTCAAGGTAACCATAATAAACATTCTCTAAGTGTTTTTCTAAAATTCTCCATTTCATTCGAATCAGTTTACAATACCATTCTTTGTGGAAAGAGATTTATCGGATTCATAAGAGCAATGAGGAGATAGCAATACCATGTTATATTAAATAATTATAACAAACATCTACTTACTGTTTTTCCACAATTCTACGTAGCATTCTATTAAGGTTACATTGGTGTACTGCAGAGATATCAAGCAGCCCTAAATCTAGGTAATTCAGGGTTACCATAATAAACATTCTCTAAGTGTATTTCTAAAATTCTCCGTTTCATTCGAATCAGTTTAGAATATCATTCTTTGTGGAAAGAGCTTTATCGGATTCATACAAGCAATGAGGAGATGGCAATACCTAGTAACTATATAATCTTATATAAGTATAACAAACATCTACTTACTGTTTTTCCATAATTCTACATAGCATTCTATTAAGCTTACATTGGTGTCCATAATGGATAGCGATTGACAGGATTCATATTAGTCCCGTGGAGAAAATTAGCAGAACTGAATCTATGTAATTCAAGGTAACCATAATAAACATTCTATAAGTGTTTTTCTAAAATTCTTTGTTTCATTCTAATTAGTCTACAATAGCATTCTTTGTGGAAAGAGCTTTATCGGATTCATACAAGCAATGAGGAGATAACAATACCTTGTAACTATATAATCTTACATAAGTATAACAAACATCTACTTACTGTTTTTCCATAATTCTACATAGCATTCTATTAAGCTTACATTGGTGTCCATAATGGATAGCGATTGACAGGATTCATATTCGTCCTGTGGAGAAAATAAGCAGAACTGAATCTATGTAATTCAAGGTAACCATAATAAACATTCTAAAAGTGTTTTTCTAAAATTCTCTGTTTCATTCTAATCAGTCTACAATAGCATTCTTTGTGGAAAGAGCTTTATCGGATTCATACAAGCAATGAGGAGATTGCAATACCTAGTAACTATGTCATCTTATATAATTATAACAAACATCTACTTACTGTTTTTCCATAATTCTACCTAGCATACTTTTAAGCTTACATTGCTGTTATTAGTGGACAGCGATTGAAAGGATTCATAGCAGTACTGCATATTGATGAAGCAGGACTAAATCTATGTAATTAAAGGTAACCATAACAAACATTCACTAAGTGTTTTTCTAGAATTCTTCGTTTAATTCTAATCTGTTTACATTGGCATTCTTTATGTAAAGAGGTTGATCGAATTCATACAAGAAATGACAATATAGCAATACCTAGTAACTATGTAATCTTATATAATTATAACAAACATTACTGTTTTTCCACAATTCTACGTAGCATTCTATTAAGCTACATCGGTGTTCATAGTGGATAGCGATTGAAAGGATTCATAAAAGTAAAGCGGAGCTATCAAGCAGCACTAAATCTAGGTAATTCATGGTTACCATAATAAACATTCTCTAAGTGTTTTTCTAAAAATTCTCCATTTCATTTGAATCAGTTTACAATACCATTCTTTGTGGAAAGAGATTTATCGGATTCATAAGAGCAATGAGGAGATAGCAATACCATGTTATATTAAATAATTATAACAAACATCTACTTACTGTTTTTCCACAATTCTACGGAGCATTCTATTAAGGTTACATTGGTGTTCATAGTGGATAGCGTTTGAAAGGATTCATAACAGTACTGCAGAGATATCAAGCAGCCCTAAATCTAGGTAATTCAGGGTTACCATAATAAACATTCTCTAAGTGTATTTCTAAAATTCTCCGTTTCATTCGAATCAGTTTAGAATACCATTCTTTGTGGAAAGAGATTTATCGGATTCATAAGAGCAATGAGGAGATAGCAATACCTAGTAATTATGTTATATTAAATAATTATAACATACATCTACTTACTGTTTTTCCACAATTCTATGTAGCATTCTCTTAAGCTTACATTGGTGTTCATAATGGATAGCGATTGAAAGGATTCATATTAGTACTGCGAAGAAATTAGGCAGAACTGAATCAATGTAATTCAAGGATACCATAATAAACATTCTCTAAGGGTTTTTCTATAATTCTCCGTTTCATTCTAATCAGTTTACAATACCATTCTTTGTGGAAAGAGCTTTATCGGATTCATACAAGCAATGAGGAGATAGCAATACCTAGTAACTATATAATCTTATATAAGTATAACAAACATCTACTTACTGTTTTTCCATAATTCTACATAGCATTCTATTAAGCTTACATTGGTGTCCATAATGGATAGCGATTGAAAGGATTCATATTAGTCCCGTGGAGAAAATTAGCAGAACTGAATCTATGTAATTCAAGGTAACCATAATAAACATTCTATAAGTGTTTTTCTAAAATTCTTTGTTTCATTCTAATTAGTCTACAATAGCATTCTTTGTGGAAAGAGCTTTATCGGATTCATACAAGCAATGAGGAGATAACAATACCTTGTAACTATATAATCTTATATAAGTATAACAAACATCTACTTACTGTTTTTCCATAATTCTACATAGCATTCTATTAAGCTTACATTGGTGTCCATAATGGATAGCGATTGAAAGGATTCATATTAGTCCCGTGGAGAAAATTAGCAGAACTGAATCTATGTAATTCCAGGTAACCATAATAAACATTCTATAAGTGTTTTTCTAAAATTCTCTGTTTCATTCTAATTAGTCTACAATAGCATTCTTTGTGGAAAGAGCTTTATCGGATTCATACAAGCAATGAGGAGATAACAATACCTTGTAACTATATAATCTTATATAAGTATAACAAACATCTACTTACTGTTTTTCCACAATTCTACGTAGCATTCTATTAAGCCTACATTGGTGTTCATAGTGGATAGCGATTGAAAGGATTCATAACAGTAAAGCGCAGCTATCAAGCAGCACTAAATCTAGGTAATTCATGGTTACCATAATAAACATTCTCTAAGTGTTTTTCTATAATTCTCCGTTTCATTCTAATCAGTTTACAATACCATTCTTTGTGGAAAGAGCTTTATCGGATTCATACAAGCAATGAGGAGATAGCAATACCTAGTAACTATATAATCTTATATAAGTATAAGAAACATCTACTTACTGTTTTCCCATAATTCTACATAGCATTCTATTAAGCTTACATTGGTGTCCATAATGGATAGGGATTGAAAGGATTCATATTAGTCCTGTGGAGAAAATTAGCAGAACTGAATCTATGTAATTCAAGGTAACCATAATAAACATTCTCTAAGTGTTTTTCTAAAATTCTCCATTTCATTCGAATCAGTTTACAATACCATTCTTTGTGGAAAGAGATTTATCGGATTCATAAGAGCAATGAGGAGATAGCAATACCATGTTATATTAAATAATTATAACAAACATCTACTTACTGTTTTTCCACAATTCTACGTAGCATTCTATTAAGGTTACATTGGTGTACTGCAGAGATATCAAGCAGCCCTAAATCTAGGTAATTCAGGGTTACCATAATAAACATTCTCTAAGTGTATTTCTAAAATTCTCCGTTTCATTCGAATCAGTTTAGAATATCATTCTTTGTGGAAAGAGCTTTATCGGATTCATACAAGCAATGAGGAGATGGCAATACCTAGTAACTATATAATCTTATATAAGTATAACAAACATCTACTTACTGTTTTTCCATAATTCTACATAGCATTCTATTAAGCTTACATTGGTGTCCATAATGGATAGCGATTGACAGGATTCATATTAGTCCCGTGGAGAAAATTAGCAGAACTGAATCTATGTAATTCAAGGTAACCATAATAAACATTCTATAAGTGTTTTTCTAAAATTCTTTGTTTCATTCTAATTAGTCTACAATAGCATTCTTTGTGGAAAGAGCTTTATCGGATTCATACAAGCAATGAGGAGATAACAATACCTTGTAACTATATAATCTTACATAAGTATAACAAACATCTACTTACTGTTTTTCCATAATTCTACATAGCATTCTATTAAGCTTACATTGGTGTCCATAATGGATAGCGATTGACAGGATTCATATTCGTCCTGTGGAGAAAATAAGCAGAACTGAATCTATGTAATTCAAGGTAACCATAATAAACATTCTAAAAGTGTTTTTCTAAAATTCTCTGTTTCATTCTAATCAGTCTACAATAGCATTCTTTGTGGAAAGAGCTTTATCGGATTCATACAAGCAATGAGGAGATTGCAATACCTAGTAACTATGTCATCTTATATAATTATAACAAACATCTACTTACTGTTTTTCCATAATTCTACCTAGCATACTTTTAAGCTTACATTGCTGTTATTAGTGGACAGCGATTGAAAGGATTCATAGCAGTACTGCATATTGATGAAGCAGGACTAAATCTATGTAATTAAAGGTAACCATAACAAACATTCACTAAGTGTTTTTCTAGAATTCTTCGTTTAATTCTAATCTGTTTACATTGGCATTCTTTATGTAAAGAGGTTGATCGAATTCATACAAGAAATGACAATATAGCAATACCTAGTAACTATGTAATCTTATATAATTATAACAAACATTACTGTTTTTCCACAATTCTACGTAGCATTCTATTAAGCTACATCGGTGTTCATAGTGGATAGCGATTGAAAGGATTCATAAAAGTAAAGCGGAGCTATCAAGCAGCACTAAATCTAGGTAATTCATGGTTACCATAATAAACATTCTCTAAGTGTTTTTCTAAAAATTCTCCATTTCATTTGAATCAGTTTACAATACCATTCTTTGTGGAAAGAGATTTATCGGATTCATAAGAGCAATGAGGAGATAGCAATACCATGTTATATTAAATAATTATAACAAACATCTACTTACTGTTTTTCCACAATTCTACGGAGCATTCTATTAAGGTTACATTGGTGTTCATAGTGGATAGCGTTTGAAAGGATTCATAACAGTACTGCAGAGATATCAAGCAGCCCTAAATCTAGGTAATTCAGGGTTACCATAATAAACATTCTCTAAGTGTATTTCTAAAATTCTCCGTTTCATTCGAATCAGTTTAGAATACCATTCTTTGTGGAAAGAGATTTATCGGATTCATAAGAGCAATGAGGAGATAGCAATACCTAGTAATTATGTTATATTAAATAATTATAACATACATCTACTTACTGTTTTTCCACAATTCTATGTAGCATTCTCTTAAGCTTACATTGGTGTTCATAATGGATAGCGATTGAAAGGATTCATATTAGTACTGCGAAGAAATTAGGCAGAACTGAATCAATGTAATTCAAGGATACCATAATAAACATTCTCTAAGGGTTTTTCTATAATTCTCCGTTTCATTCTAATCAGTTTACAATACCATTCTTTGTGGAAAGAGCTTTATCGGATTCATACAAGCAATGAGGAGATAGCAATACCTAGTAACTATATAATCTTATATAAGTATAACAAACATCTACTTACTGTTTTTCCATAATTCTACATAGCATTCTATTAAGCTTACATTGGTGTCCATAATGGATAGCGATTGAAAGGATTCATATTAGTCCCGTGGAGAAAATTAGCAGAACTGAATCTATGTAATTCAAGGTAACCATAATAAACATTCTATAAGTGTTTTTCTAAAATTCTTTGTTTCATTCTAATTAGTCTACAATAGCATTCTTTGTGGAAAGAGCTTTATCGGATTCATACAAGCAATGAGGAGATAACAATACCTTGTAACTATATAATCTTATATAAGTATAACAAACATCTACTTACTGTTTTTCCATAATTCTACATAGCATTCTATTAAGCTTACATTGGTGTCCATAATGGATAGCGATTGAAAGGATTCATATTAGTCCCGTGGAGAAAATTAGCAGAACTGAATCTATGTAATTCCAGGTAACCATAATAAACATTCTATAAGTGTTTTTCTAAAATTCTCTGTTTCATTCTAATTAGTCTACAATAGCATTCTTTGTGGAAAGAGCTTTATCGGATTCATACAAGCAATGAGGAGATAACAATACCTTGTAACTATATAATCTTATATAAGTATAACAAACATCTACTTACTGTTTTTCCACAATTCTACGTAGCATTCTATTAAGCCTACATTGGTGTTCATAGTGGATAGCGATTGAAAGGATTCATAACAGTAAAGCGCAGCTATCAAGCAGCACTAAATCTAGGTAATTCATGGTTACCATAATAAACATTCTCTAAGTGTTTTTCTATAATTCTCCGTTTCATTCTAATCAGTTTACAATACCATTCTTTGTGGAAAGAGCTTTATCGGATTCATACAAGCAATGAGGAGATAGCAATACCTAGTAACTATATAATCTTATATAAGTATAAGAAACATCTACTTACTGTTTTCCCATAATTCTACATAGCATTCTATTAAGCTTACATTGGTGTCCATAATGGATAGGGATTGAAAGGATTCATATTAGTCCTGTGGAGAAAATTAGCAGAACTGAATCTATGTAATTCAAGGTAACCATAATAAACATTCTCTAAGTGTTTTTCTAAAATTCTCCATTTCATTCGAATCAGTTTACAATACCATTCTTTGTGGAAAGAGATTTATCGGATTCATAAGAGCAATGAGGAGATAGCAATACCATGTTATATTAAATAATTATAACAAACATCTACTTACTGTTTTTCCACAATTCTACGTAGCATTCTATTAAGGTTACATTGGTGTACTGCAGAGATATCAAGCAGCCCTAAATCTAGGTAATTCAGGGTTACCATAATAAACATTCTCTAAGTGTATTTCTAAAATTCTCCGTTTCATTCGAATCAGTTTAGAATATCATTCTTTGTGGAAAGAGCTTTATCGGATTCATACAAGCAATGAGGAGATGGCAATACCTAGTAACTATATAATCTTATATAAGTATAACAAACATCTACTTACTGTTTTTCCATAATTCTACATAGCATTCTATTAAGCTTACATTGGTGTCCATAATGGATAGCGATTGACAGGATTCATATTAGTCCCGTGGAGAAAATTAGCAGAACTGAATCTATGTAATTCAAGGTAACCATAATAAACATTCTATAAGTGTTTTTCTAAAATTCTTTGTTTCATTCTAATTAGTCTACAATAGCATTCTTTGTGGAAAGAGCTTTATCGGATTCATACAAGCAATGAGGAGATAACAATACCTTGTAACTATATAATCTTACATAAGTATAACAAACATCTACTTACTGTTTTTCCATAATTCTACATAGCATTCTATTAAGCTTACATTGGTGTCCATAATGGATAGCGATTGACAGGATTCATATTCGTCCTGTGGAGAAAATAAGCAGAACTGAATCTATGTAATTCAAGGTAACCATAATAAACATTCTAAAAGTGTTTTTCTAAAATTCTCTGTTTCATTCTAATCAGTCTACAATAGCATTCTTTGTGGAAAGAGCTTTATCGGATTCATACAAGCAATGAGGAGATTGCAATACCTAGTAACTATGTCATCTTATATAATTATAACAAACATCTACTTACTGTTTTTCCATAATTCTACCTAGCATACTTTTAAGCTTACATTGCTGTTATTAGTGGACAGCGATTGAAAGGATTCATAGCAGTACTGCATATTGATGAAGCAGGACTAAATCTATGTAATTAAAGGTAACCATAACAAACATTCACTAAGTGTTTTTCTAGAATTCTTCGTTTAATTCTAATCTGTTTACATTGGCATTCTTTATGTAAAGAGGTTGATCGAATTCATACAAGAAATGACAATATAGCAATACCTAGTAACTATGTAATCTTATATAATTATAACAAACATTACTGTTTTTCCACAATTCTACGTAGCATTCTATTAAGCTACATCGGTGTTCATAGTGGATAGCGATTGAAAGGATTCATAAAAGTAAAGCGGAGCTATCAAGCAGCACTAAATCTAGGTAATTCATGGTTACCGTAATAAACATTCTCTAAGTGTTTTTCTAAAAATTCTCCATTTCATTTGAATCAGTTTACAATACCATTCTTTGTGGAAAGAGATTTATCGGATTCATAAGAGCAATGAGGAGATAGCAATACCATGTTATATTAAATAATTATAACAAACATCTACTTACTGTTTTTCCACAATTCTACGGAGCATTCTATTAAGGTTACATTGGTGTTCATAGTGGATAGCGTTTGAAAGGATTCATAACAGTACTGCAGAGATATCAAGCAGCCCTAAATCTAGGTAATTCAGGGTTACCATAATAAACATTCTCTAAGTGTATTTCTAAAATTCTCCGTTTCATTCGAATCAGTTTAGAATACCATTCTTTGTGGAAAGAGATTTATCGGATTCATAAGAGCAATGAGGAGATAGCAATACCTAGTAATTATGTTATATTAAATAATTATAACATACATCTACTTACTGTTTTTCCACAATTCTATGTAGCATTCTCTTAAGCTTACATTGGTGTTCATAATGGATAGCGATTGAAAGGATTCATATTAGTACTGCGAAGAAATTAGGCAGAACTGAATCAATGTAATTCAAGGATACCATAATAAACATTCTCTAAGGGTTTTTCTATAATTCTCCGTTTCATTCTAATCAGTTTACAATACCATTCTTTGTGGAAAGAGCTTTATCGGATTCATACAAGCAATGAGGAGATAGCAATACCTAGTAACTATATAATCTTATATAAGTATAACAAACATCTACTTACTGTTTTTCCATAATTCTACATAGCATTCTATTAAGCTTACATTGGTGTCCATAATGGATAGCGATTGAAAGGATTCATATTAGTCCCGTGGAGAAAATTAGCAGAACTGAATCTATGTAATTCAAGGTAACCATAATAAACATTCTATAAGTGTTTTTCTAAAATTCTTTGTTTCATTCTAATTAGTCTACAATAGCATTCTTTGTGGAAAGAGCTTTATCGGATTCATACAAGCAATGAGGAGATAACAATACCTTGTAACTATATAATCTTATATAAGTATAACAAACATCTACTTACTGTTTTTCCATAATTCTACATAGCATTCTATTAAGCTTACATTGGTGTCCATAATGGATAGCGATTGAAAGGATTCATATTAGTCCCGTGGAGAAAATTAGCAGAACTGAATCTATGTAATTCCAGGTAACCATAATAAACATTCTATAAGTGTTTTTCTAAAATTCTCTGTTTCATTCTAATTAGTCTACAATAGCATTCTTTGTGGAAAGAGCTTTATCGGATTCATACAAGCAATGAGGAGATAACAATACCTTGTAACTATATAATCTTATATAAGTATAACAAACATCTACTTACTGTTTTTCCACAATTCTACGTAGCATTCTATTAAGCCTACATTGGTGTTCATAGTGGATAGCGATTGAAAGGATTCATAACAGTAAAGCGCAGCTATCAAGCAGCACTAAATCTAGGTAATTCATGGTTACCATAATAAACATTCTCTAAGTGTTTTTCTATAATTCTCCGTTTCATTCTAATCAGTTTACAATACCATTCTTTGTGGAAAGAGCTTTATCGGATTCATACAAGCAATGAGGAGATAGCAATACCTAGTAACTATATAATCTTATATAAGTATAAGAAACATCTACTTACTGTTTTCCCATAATTCTACATAGCATTCTATTAAGCTTACATTGGTGTTCATAATGGATAGGGATTGAAAAGATTCATATTAGTCCTGTGGAGAAAATTAGCAGAACTGAATCTATGTAATTCAAGGTAACCATAATAAACATTCTCTAAGTGTTTTTCTAAAATTCTCCATTTCATTCGAATCAGTTTACAATACCATTCTTTGTGGAAAGAGATTTATCGGATTCATAAGAGCAATGAGGAGATAGCAATACCATGTTATATTAAATAATTATAACAAACATCTACTTACTGTTTTTCCACAATTCTACGTAGCATTCTATTAAGGTTACATTGGTGTACTGCAGAGATATCAAGCAGCCCTAAATCTAGGTAATTCAGGGTTACCATAATAAACATTCTCTAAGTGTATTTCTAAAATTCTCCGTTTCATTCGAATCAGTTTAGAATATCATTCTTTGTGGAAAGAGCTTTATCGGATTCATACAAGCAATGAGGAGATAGCAATACCTAGTAACTATATAATCTTATATAAGTATAACAAACATCTACTTACTGTTTTTCCATAATTCTACATAGCATTCTATTAAGCTTACATTGGTGTCCATAATGGATAGCGATTGACAGGATTCATATTAGTCCCGTGGAGAAAATTAGCAGAACTGAATCTATGTAATTCAAGGTAACCATAATAAACATTCTATAAGTGTTTTTCTAAAATTCTTTGTTTCATTCTAATTAGTCTACAATAGCATTCTTTGTGGAAAGAGCTTTATCGGATTCATACAAGCAATGAGGAGATAACAATACCTTGTAACTATATAATCTTACATAAGTATAACAAACATCTACTTACTGTTTTTCCATAATTCTACTTAGCATTCTATTAAGCTTACATTGGTGTCCATAATGGATAGCGATTGACAGGATTCATATTCGTCCTGTGGAGAAAATAAGCAGAACTGAATCTATGTAATTCAAGGTAACCATAATAAACATTCTAAAAGTGTTTTTCTAAAATTCTCTGTTTCATTCTAATCAGTCTACAATAGCATTCTTTGTGGAAAGAGCTTTATCGGATTCATACAAGCAATGAGGAGATCGCAATACCTAGTAACTATGTCATCTTATATAATTATAACAAACATCTACTTACTGTTTTTCCATAATTCTACCTAGCATACTTTTAAGCTTACATTGCTGTTATTAGTGGACAGCGATTGAAAGGATTCATAGCAGTACTGCATATTGATGAAGCAGGACTAAATCTATGTAATTCAAGGTAACCATAACAAACATTCACTAAGTGTTTTTCTAGAATTCTTCGTTTAATTCTAATCTGTTTACATTGGCATTCTTTATGTAAAGAGGTTGATCGAATTCATACAAGAAATGACAATATAGCAATACCTAGTAACTATGTAATCTTATATAATTATAACAAACATCTACTTACTGTTTTTCCACAATTCTACGTAGCATTTTATAAAGGTTACATCGGTGTTCATAGTGGATAGCGATTGAAAGGATTCATAACAGTACTGCGGAGATATCAAGCAGCACTAAATCTAGGTAATTCAGGGTTACCATAGTAAACATTCTCTAAGTGTATTTCTAAAATTCTCCGTTTCATTCGAATCAGTTTAGAATATCATTCTTTGTGGAAAGAGCTTTATCGGATTCATACAAGCAATGAGGAGATGGCAATACCTAGTAACTATATAATCTTATATAAGTATAACAAACATCTACTTACTGTTTTTCCATAATTCTACGTAGCATTCTATTAAGCTTACATTGGTGTCCATAATGGATAGCGATTGAAAGGATTCATATTAGTCCCGTGGAGAAAATTAGCAGAACTGAATCTATGTAATTCAAGGATACCATAATAAACATTCTCTAAGGGTTTTTCTATAATTCTCCGTTTCATTCTAATCAGTTTACAATACCATTCTTTGTGGAAAGAGCTTTATCGGATTCATACAAGCAATGAGGAGATAACAATACCTTGTAACTATATAATCTTATATAAGTATAACAAACATCTACTTACTGTTTTTCCATAATTCTACATAGCATTCTATTAAGCTTACATTGGTGTCCATAATGGATAGCGATTGAAAGGATTCATATTAGTCCTGTGGAGAAAATAAGCAGAACTGAATCTATGTAATTCAAGGTAACCATAATAAACATTCTAAAAGTGTTTTTCTAAAATTCTCTGTTTCATTCTAATCAGTCTACAATAGCATTCTTTGTGGAAAGAGCTTTATCGGATTCATACAAGCAATGAGGAGATTGCAATACCTAGTAACTATGTCATCTTATATAATTATAACAAACATCTACTTACTGTTTTTCCATAATTCTACCTAGCATACTTTTAAGCTTACATTGCTGTTATTAGTGGACAGCGATTGAAAGGATTCATAGCAGTACTGCATATTGATGAAGCAGGACTAAATCTATGTAATTCAAGGTAACCATAACAAACATTCACTAAGTGTTTTTCTAGAATTCTTCGTTTAATTCTAATCTGTTTACATTGGCATTCTTTATGTAAAGAGGTTGATCGAATTCATACAAGAAATGACAATATAGCAATACCTAGTAACTATGTAATCTTATATAATTATAACAAACATTACTGTTTTTCCACAATTCTACGTAGCATTCTATTAAGCTACATCGGTGTTCATAGTGGATAGCGATTGAAAGGATTCATAAAAGTAAAGCGGAGCTATCAAGCAGCACTAAATCTAGGTAATTCATGGTTACCATAATAAACATTCTCTAAGTGTTTTTCTAAAAATTCTCCATTTCATTCGAATCAGTTTACAATACCATTCTTTGTGGAAAGAGATTTATCGGATCCATAAGAGCAATGAGGAGATAGCAGTACCATGTTATATTAAATAATTATAACAAACATCTACTTACTGTTTTTCCACAATTCTACGTAGCATTCTATTAAGGTTACATTGGTGTTCATAGTGGATAGCGTTTGAAAGGATTCATAACAGTACTGCAGAGATATCAAGCAGCCCTAAATCTAGGTAATTCAGGGTTACCATAATAAACATTCTCTAAGTGTATTTCTAAAATTCTCCGTTTCATTCGAATCAGTTTAGAATACCATTCTTTGTGGAAAGAGATTTATCGGATTCATAAGAGCAATGAGGAGATAGCAATACCTAGTAATTATGTTATATTAAATAATTATAACAAACATCTACTTACTGTTTTTCCACAATTCTATGTAGCATTCTCTTAAGCTTACATTGGTGTTCATAATGGATAGCGATTGAAAGGATTCATATTAGTACTGCGATGAAATTAGGCAGAACTGAATCAATGTAATTCAAGGATACCATAATAAACATTCTCTAAGGGTTTTTCTATAATTCTCCATTTCATTCTAATCAGTTTACAATACCATTCTTTGTGGAAAGAGCTTTATCGGATTCATACAAGCAATGAGGAGATAGCAATACCTAGTAACTATATAATCTTATATAAGTATAACAAACATCTACTTACTGTTTTTCCATAATTCTACATAGCATTCTATTAAGCTTACATTGGTGTCCATAATGGATAGCGATTGAAAGGATTCATATTAGTCCCGTGGAGAAAATTAGCAGAACTGAATCTATGTAATTCCAGGTAACCATAATAAACATTCTATAAGTGTTTTTCTAAAATTCTCTGTTTCATTCTAATTAGTCTACAATAGCATTCTTTGTGGAAAGAGCTTTATCGGATTCATACAAGCAATGAGGAGATAACAATACCTTGTAACTATATAATCTTATATAAGTATAACAAACATCTACTTACTGTTTTTCCACAATTCTACGAAGCATTCTATTAAGCCTACATTGGTGTTCATAGTGGATAGCGATTGAAAGGATTCATAACAGTAAAGCGCAGCTATCAAGCAGCACTAAATCTAGGTAATTCATGGTTACCATAATAAACATTCTCTAAGTGTTTTTCTATAATTCTCCGTTTCATTCTAATCAGTTTACAATACCATTCTTTGTGGAAAGAGCTTTATCGGATTCATACAAGCAATGAGGAGATAGCAATACCTAGTAACTATATAATCTTATATAAGTATAAGAAACATCTACTTACTGTTTTTCCATAATTCTACATAGCATTCTATTAAGCTTACATTGGTGTCCATAATGGATAGGGATTGAAAGGATTCATATTAGTCCTGTGGAGAAAATTAGCAGAACTGAATCTATGTAATTCAAGGTAACCATAATAAACATTCTATAAGTGTTTTTCTAAAATTCTTTGTTTCATTCTAATTAGTCTACAATAGCATTCTTTGTGGAAAGAGCTTTATCGGATTCATACAAGCAATGAGGAGATAACAATACCTTGTAACTATATAATCTTACATAAGTATAACAAACATCTACTTACTGTTTTTCCATAATTCTACATAGCATTCTATTAAGCTTACATTGGTGTCCATAATGGATAGCGATTGACAGGATTCATATTCGTCCTGTGGAGAAAATAAGCAGAACTGAATCTATGTAATTCAAGGTAACCATAATAAACATTCTAAAAGTGTTTTTCTAAAATTCTCTGTTTCATTCTAATCAGTCTACAATAGCATTCTTTGTGGAAAGAGCTTTATCGGATTCATACAAGCAATGAGGAGATTGCAATACCTAGTAACTATGTCATCTTATATAATTATAACAAACATCTACTTACTGTTTTTCCATAATTCTACCTAGCATACTTTTAAGCTTACATTGCTGTTATTAGTGGACAGCGATTGAAAGGATTCATAGCAGTACTGCATATTGATGAAGCAGGACTAAATCTATGTAATTCAAGGTAACCATAACAAACATTCACTAAGTGTTTTTCTAGAATTCTTCGTTTAATTCTAATCTGTTTACATTGGCATTCTTTATGTAAAGAGGTTGATCGAATTCATACAAGAAATGACAATATAGCAATACCTAGTAACTATGTAATCTTATATAATTATAACAAACATCTACTTACTGTTTTTCCACAATTCTACGTAGCATTTTATAAAGGTTACATCGGTGTTCATAGTGGATAGCGATTGAAAGGATTCATAACAGTACTGCGGAGATATCAAGCAGCACTAAATCTAGGTAATTCAGGGTTACCATAGTAAACATTCTCTAAGTGTATTTCTAAAATTCTCCGTTTCATTCGAATCAGTTTAGAATATCATTCTTTGTGGAAAGAGCTTTATCGGATTCATACAAGCAATGAGGAGATGGCAATACCTAGTAACTATATAATCTTATATAAGTATAACAAACATCTACTTACTGTTTTTCCATAATTCTACGTAGCATTCTATTAAGCTTACATTGGTGTCCATAATGGATAGCGATTGAAAGGATTCATATTAGTCCCGTGGAGAAAATTAGCAGAACTGAATCTATGTAATTCAAGGATACCATAATAAACATTCTCTAAGGGTTTTTCTATAATTCTCCGTTTCATTCTAATCAGTTTACAATACCATTCTTTGTGGAAAGAGCTTTATCGGATTCATACAAGCAATGAGGAGATAACAATACCTTGTAACTATATAATCTTATATAAGTATAACAAACATCTACTTACTGTTTTTCCATAATTCTACATAGCATTCTATTAAGCTTACATTGGTGTCCATAATGGATAGCGATTGAAAGGATTCATATTAGTCCTGTGGAGAAAATAAGCAGAACTGAATCTATGTAATTCAAGGTAACCATAATAAACATTCTAAAAGTGTTTTTCTAAAATTCTCTGTTTCATTCTAATCAGTCTACAATAGCATTCTTTGTGGAAAGAGCTTTATCGGATTCATACAAGCAATGAGGAGATTGCAATACCTAGTAACTATGTCATCTTATATAATTATAACAAACATCTACTTACTGTTTTTCCATAATTCTACCTAGCATACTTTTAAGCTTACATTGCTGTTATTAGTGGACAGCGATTGAAAGGATTCATAGCAGTACTGCATATTGATGAAGCAGGACTAAATCTATGTAATTCAAGGTAACCATAACAAACATTCACTAAGTGTTTTTCTAGAATTCTTCGTTTAATTCTAATCTGTTTACATTGGCATTCTTTATGTAAAGAGGTTGATCGAATTCATACAAGAAATGACAATATAGCAATACCTAGTAACTATGTAATCTTATATAATTATAACAAACATTACTGTTTTTCCACTATTCTACGTAGCATTCTATTAAGCTACATCGGTGTTCATAGTGGATAGCGATTGAAAGGATTCATAAAAGTAAAGCGGAGCTATCAAGCAGCACTAAATCTAGGTAATTCATGGTTACCATAATAAACATTCTCTAAGTGTTTTTCTAAAAATTCTCCATTTCATTCGAATCAGTTTACAATACCATTCTTTGTGGAAAGAGATTTATCGGATCCATAAGAGCAATGAGGAGATAGCAGTACCATGTTATATTAAATAATTATAACAAACATCTACTTACTGTTTTTCCACAATTCTACGTAGCATTCTATTAAGGTTACATTGGTGTTCATAGTGGATAGCGTTTGAAAGGATTCATAACAGTACTGCAGAGATATCAAGCAGCCCTAAATCTAGGTAATTCAGGGTTACCATAATAAACATTCTCTAAGTGTATTTCTAAAATTCTCCGTTTCATTCGAATCAGTTTAGAATACCATTCTTTGTGGAAAGAGATTTATCGGATTCATAAGAGCAATGAGGAGATAGCAATACCTAGTAATTATGTTATATTAAATAATTATAACAAACATCTACTTACTGTTTTTCCACAATTCTATGTAGCATTCTCTTAAGCTTACATTGGTGTTCATAATGGATAGCGATTGAAAGGATTCATATTAGTACTGCGATGAAATTAGGCAGAACTGAATCAATGTAATTCAAGGATACCATAATAAACATTCTCTAAGGGTTTTTCTATAATTCTCCATTTCATTCTAATCAGTTTACAATACCATTCTTTGTGGAAAGAGCTTTATCGGATTCATACAAGCAATGAGGAGATAGCAATACCTAGTAACTATATAATCTTATATAAGTATAACAAACATCTACTTACTGTTTTTCCATAATTCTACATAGCATTCTATTAAGCTTACATTGGTGTCCATAATGGATAGCGATTGAAAGGATTCATATTAGTCCCGTGGAGAAAATTAGCAGAACTGAATCTATGTAATTCCAGGTTACCATAATAAACATTCTATAAGTCTACGTAGCATTCTATTAAGGTTACATTGGTGTACTGCAGAGATATCAAGCAGCCCTAAATCTAGGTAATTCAGGGTTACCATAATAAACATTCTCTAAGTGTATTTCTAAAATTCTCCGTTTCATTCGAATCAGTTTAGAATATCATTCTTTGTGGAAAGAGCTTTATCGGATTCATATAAGCAATGAGGAGATAACAATACCTAGTAACTATATAATCTTATATAAGTATAACAAACATCTACTTACTGTTTTTCCATAATTCTACATAGCATTCTATTAAGCTTACATTGGTGTCCATAATGGATAGCGATTGAAAGGATTCATATTAGTCCCGTGGAGAAAATTAGCAGAACTGAATCTATGTAATTCAAGGTAACCATAATAAACATTCTATAAGTGTTTTTCTAAAATTCTTTGTTTCATACTAATTAGTCTACAATAGCATTCTTTGTGGAAAGAGCTTTATCGGATTCATACAAGCAATGAGGAGATAACAATACCTTGTAACTATATAATCTTATATAAGTATAACAAACATCTACTTACTGTTTTTCCATAATTCTACATAGCATTCTATTAAGCTTACATTGGTGTCCATAATGGATAGCGATTGAAAGGATTCATATTAGTCCCGTGGAGAAAATTAGCAGAACTGAATCTATGTAATTCCAGGTAACCATAATAAACATTCTATAAGTGTTTTTCTAAAATTCTCTGTTTCATTCTAATTAGTCTACAATAGCATTCTTTGTGGAAAGAGCTTTATCGGATTCATACAAGCAATGAGGAGATAACAATACCTTGTAACTATATAATCTTATATAAGTATAACAAACATCTACTTACTGTTTTTCCACAATTCTACGAAGCATTCTATTAAGCCTACATTGGTGTTCATAGTGGATAGCGATTGAAAGGATTCATAACAGTAAAGCGCAGCTATCAAGCAGCACTAAATCTAGGTAATTCATGGTTACCATAATAAACATTCTCTAAGTGTTTTTCTATAATTCTCCGTTTCATTCTAATCAGTTTACAATACCATTCTTTGTGGAAAGAGCTTTATCGGATTCATACAAGCAATGAGGAGATAGCAATACCTAGTAACTATATAATCTTATATAAGTATAAGAAACATCTACTTACTGTTTTTCCATAATTCTACATAGCATTCTATTAAGCTTACATTGGTGTCCATAATGGATAGGGATTGAAAGGATTCATATTAGTCCTGTGGAGAAAATTAGCAGAACTGAATCTATGTAATTCAAGGTAACCATAATAAACATTCTCTAAGTGTTTTTCTAAAATTCTCCATTTCATTCGAATCAGTTTACAATACCATTCTTTGTGGAAAGAGATTTATCGGATTCATAAGAGCAATGAGGAGATAGCAATACCATGTTATATTAAATAATTATAACAAACATCTACTTACTGTTTTTCCACAATTCTACGTAGCATTCTATTAAGGTTACATTGGTGTACTGCAGAGATATCAAGCAGCCCTAAATCTAGGTAATTCAGGGTTACCATAATAAACATTCTCTAAGTGTATTTCTATAATTCTCCGTTTCATTCTAATCAGTTTACAATACCATTCTTTGTGGAAAGAGCTTTATCGGATTCATACAAGCAATGAGCAGATAGCAATACCTAGTAACTATATAATCTTATATAAGTATAACAAACATCTACTTACTGTTTTTCCATAATTCTACATAGCATTCTATTAAGCTTACATTGGTGTCCATAATGGATAGCGATTGAAAGGATTCATATTAGTCCTGTGGAGAAAATAAGCAGAACTGAATCTATGTAATTCAAGGTAACCATAATAAACATTCTAAAAGTGTTTTTCTAAAATTCTCTGTTTCATTCTAATCAGTCTACAATAGCATTCTTTGTGGAAAGAGCTTTATCGGATTCATACAAGCAATGAGGAGATTGCAATACCTAGTAACTATGTCATCTTATATAATTATAACAAACATCTACTTACTGTTTTTCCATAATTCTACCTAGCATACTTTTAAGCTTACATTGCTGTTATTAGTGGACAGCGATTGAAAGGATTCATAGCAGTACTGCATATTGATGAAGCAGGACTAAATCTATGTAATTCAAGGTAACCATAACAAACATTCACTAAGTGTTTTTCTAGAATTCTTCGTTTAATTCTAATCTGTTTACATTGGCATTCTTTATGTAAAGAGGTTGATCGAATTCATACAAGAAATGACAATATAGCAATACCTAGTAACTATGTAATCTTATATAATTATAACAAACATTACTGTTTTTCCACAATTCTACGTAGCATTCTATTAAGCTACATCGGTGTTCATAGTGGATAGCGATTGAAAGGATTCATAAAAGTAAAGCGGAGCTATCAAGCAGCACTAAATCTAGGTAATTCATGGTTACCATAATAAACATTCTCTAAGTGTTTTTCTAAAAATTCTCCATTTCATTCGAATCAGTTTACAATACCATTCTTTGTGGAAAGAGATTTATCGGATTCATAAGAGCAATGAGGAGATAGCAATACCATGTTATATTAAATAATTATAACAAACATCTACTTACTGTTTTTCCACAATTCTACGGAGCATTCTATTAAGGTTACATTGGTGTTCATAGTGGATAGCGTTTGAAAGGATTCATAACAGTACTGCAGAGATATCAAGCAGCCCTAAATCTAGGTAATTCAGGGTTACCATAATAAACATTCTCTAAGTGTATTTCTAAAATTCTCCGTTTCATTCGAATCAGTTTAGAATACCATTCTTTGTGGAAAGAGATTTATCGGATTCATAAGAGCAATGAGGAGATAGCAATACCTAGTAATTATGTTATATTAAATAGTTATAACATACATCTACTTACTGTTTTTCCACAATTCTATGTAGCATTCTCTTAAGCTTACATTGGTGTTCATAATGGATAGCGATTGAAAGGATTCATATTAGTACTGCGAAGAAATTAGGCAGAACTGAATCAATGTAATTCAAGGATACCATAATAAACATTCTCTAAGGGTTTTTCTATAATTCTCCGTTTCATTCTAATCAGTTTACAATACCATTCTTTGTGGAAAGAGCTTTATCGGATTCATACAAGCAATGAGGAGATAGCAATACCTAGTAACTATATAATCTTATATAAGTATAACAAACATCTACTTACTGTTTTTCCATAATTCTACATAGCATTCTATTAAGCTTACATTGGTGTCCATAATGGATAGCGATTGAAAGGATTCATATTAGTCCCGTGGAGAAAATTAGCAGAACTGAATCTATGTAATTCCAGGTAACCATAATAAACATTCTATAAGTCTACGTAGCATTGTATTAAGGTTACATTGGTGTACTGCAGAGATATCAAGCAGCCCTAAATCTAGGTAATTCAGGGTTACCATAATAAACATTCTCTAAGTGTATTTCTAAAATTCTCCGTTTCATTCGAATCAGTTAAGAATATCATTCTTTGTGGAAAGAGCTTTATCGGATTCATACAAGCAATGAGGAGATAACAATACCTAGTAACTATATAATCTTATATAAGTATAACAAACATCTACTTACTGTTTTTCTATAATTCTACATAGCATTCTATTAAGCTTACAATGGTGTCCATAATGGATAGCGATTGAAAGGATTCATATTAGTCCCGTGGAGAAAATTAGCAGAACTGAATCTATGTAATTCCAGGTAACCATAATAAACATTCTATAAGTGTTTTTCTAAAATTCTCTGTTTCATTCTAATTAGTCTACAATAGCATTCTTTGTGGAAAGAGCTTTATCGGATTCATACAAGCAATGAGGAGATAACAATACCTTGTAACTATATAATCTTATATAAGTATAACAAACATCTACTTACTGTTTTTCCACAATTCTACGTAGCATTCTATTAAGCCTACATTGGTGTTCATAGTGGATAGCGATTGAAAGGATTCATAACAGTAAAGCGCAGCTATCAAGCAGCACTAAATCTAGGTAATTCATGGTTACCATAATAAACATTCTCTAAGTGTTTTTCTATAATTCTCCGTTTCATTCTAATCAGTTTACAATACCATTCTTTGTGGAAAGAGCTTTATCGGATTCATACAAGCAATGAGGAGATAACAATACCTTGTAACTATATAATCTTATATAAGTATAACAAACATCTACTTACTGTTTTTCCATAATTCTACATAGCATTCTATTAAGCTTACATTGGTGTCCATAATGGATAGCGATTGAAAGGATTCATATTAGTCCTTTGGAGAAAATAAGCAGAACTGAATCTATGTAATTCAAGGTAACCATAATAAACATTCTAAAAGTGTTTTTCTAAAATTCTCTGTTTCATTCTAATCAGTCTACAATAGCATTCTTTGTGGAAAGAGCTTTATCGGATTCATACAAGCAATGAGGAGATTGCAATACCTAGTAACTATGTCATCTTATATAATTATAACAAACATCTACTTACTGTTTTTCCATAATTCTACCTAGCATACTTTTAAGCTTACATTGCTGTTATTAGTGGACAGCGATTGAAAGGATTCATAGCAGTACTGCATATTGATGAAGCAGGACTAAATCTATGTAATTCAAGGTAACCATAACAAACATTCACTAAGTGTTTTTCTAGAATTCTTCGTTTAATTCTAATCTGTTTACATTGGCATTCTTTATGTAAAGAGGTTGATCGAATTCATACAAGAAATGACAATATAGCAATACCTAGTAACTATGTAATCTTATATAATTATAACAAACATCTACTTACTGTTTTTCCACAATTCTACGTAGCATTTTATAAAGGTTACATCGGTGTTCATAGTGGATAGCGATTCATAGGATTCATAACAGTACTGCGGAGATATCAAGCAGCACTAAATCTAGGGAATTCAAGGTTACCATAATAAACATTCTCTGTGTTTTTCTATAATTCTCCGTTTCATTCAATCAGTTTACAATACCATTCTTTGTGGAAAGAGCTTTAGCGGATTCATACAAGCAACGAGGAGATAGCAATACCTAGTAACTATATAATCTTATATAATTATAACAAACATTACTGTTTTTCCACAATTCTACGTAGCATTCTATTAAGCTACATCGGTGTTCCTAGTGGATAGCGATTGAAAGGATTCATAAAAGTAAAGCGGAGCTATCAAGCAGCACTTAATCTAGGTAATTCATGGTTACCATAATAAACATTCTCTAAGTGTTTTTCTAAAAATTCTCCATTTCATTCGAATCAGTTTACAATACCATTCTTTGTGGAAAGAGATTTATCGGATTCATAAGAGCAATGAGGAGATAGCAATACCATGTTATATTAAATAATTATAACAAACATCTACTTACTGTTTTTCCACAATTCTACGTAGCATTCTATTAAGGTTACATTGGTGTTCATAGTGGATAGCGTTTGAAAGGATTCATAACAGTACTGCAGAGATATCAAGCAGCCCTAAATCTAGGTAATTCAGGGTTACCATAATAAACATTCTCTAAGTGTATTTCTAAAATTCTCCGTTTCATTCGAATCAGTTTAGAATACCATTCTTTGTGGAAAGAGATTTATCGGATTCATAAGAGCAATGAGGAGATAGCAATACCTAGTAATTATGTTATATTAAATAATTATAACATACATCTACTTACTGTTTTTCCACAATTCTATGTAGCATTCTCTTAAGCTTGCATTGGTGTTCATAATGGATAGCGATTGAAAGGATTCATATTAGTACTGCGAAGAAATTAGGCAGAACTGAATCAATGTAATTCAAGGATACCATAATAAACATTCTCTAAGGGTTTTTCTATAATTCTCCGTTTCATTCTAATCAGTTTACAATACCATTCTTTGTGGAAAGAGCTTTATCGGATTCATACAAGCAATGAGGAGATAACAATACCTTGTAACTATATAATCTTATATAAGTATAACAAACATCTACTTACTGTTTTTCCACAATTCTACGTAGCATTCTATTAAGCCTACATTGGTGTTCATAGTGGATAGCGATTGAAAGGATTCATAACAGTAAAGCGCAGCTATCAAGCAGAACTGAATCTATGTAATTCAAGGTAACCATAATAAACATTCTCTAAGTGTTTTTCTAAAATTCTCCATTTCATTCGAATCAGTTTACAATACCATTCTTTGTGGAAAGAGATTTATCGGATTCATAAGAGCAATGAGGAGATAGCAATACCATGTTATATTAAATAATTATAACAAACATCTACTTACTGTTTTTCCACAATTCTACGTAGCATTCTATTAAGGTTACATTGGTGTACTGCAGAGATATCAAGCAGCCCTAAATCTAGGTAATTCAGGGTTACCATAATAAACATTCTCTAAGTGTATTTCTAAAATTCTCCGTTTCATTCGAATCAGTTTAGAATATCATTCTTTGTGGAAAGAGCTTTATCGGATTCATACAAGCAATGAGGAGATAGCAATACCTAGTAACTATATAATCTTATATAAGTATAACAAACATCTACTTACTGTTTTTCCATAATTCTACATAGCATTCTATTAAGCTTACATTGGTGTCCATAATGGATAGCGATTGAAAGGATTCATATTAGTCCTGTGGAGAAAATAAGCAGAACTGAATCTATGTAATTCAAGGTAACCATAATAAACATTCTAAAAGTATTTTTCTAAAATTCTCTGTTTCATTCTAATCAGTCTACAATAGCATTCTTTGTGGAAAGAGCTTTATCGGATTCATACAAGCAATGAGGAGATTGCAATACCTAGTAACTATGTCATCTTATATAATTATAACAAACATCTACTTACTGTTTTTCCATAATTCTACCTAGCATACTTTTAAGCTTACATTGCTGTTATTAGTGGACAGCGATTGAAAGGATTCATAGCAGTACTGCATATTGATGAAGCAGGACTAAATCTATGTAATTCAAGGTAACCATAACAAACATTCACTAAGTGTTTTTCTAGAATTCTTCGTTTAATTCTAATCTGTTTACATTGGCATTCTTTATGTAAAGAGGTTGATCGAATTCATACAAGAAATGAAAATATAGCAATACCTAGTAACTATGTAATCTTATATAATTATAACAAACATCTACTTACTGTTTTTCCACAATTCTACGTAGCATTTTATAAAGGTTACATCGGTGTTCATAGTGGATAGCGATTGAAAGGATTCATAACAGTACTGCGGAGATATCAAGCAGCACTAAATCTAGGTAATTCAGGGTTACCATAATAAACATTCTCTAAGTGTATTTCTAAAATTCTCCGTTTCATTCGAATCAGTTTAGAATATCATTCTTTGTGGAAAGAGCTTTATCGGATTCATACAAGCAATGAGGAGATAGCAATACCTACTAACTATGTAATCTTATATAATTATAACAAACATTACTGTTTTTCCACAATTCTACGTAGCATTCTATTAAGCTACATCGGTGTTCATAGTGGATAGCGATTGAAAGGATTCATAAAAGTAAAGCGGAGCTATCAAGCAGCACTAAATCTAGGTAATTCATGGTTACCATAATAAACATTCTCTAAGTGTTTTTCTAAAAATTCTCCATTTCATTCGAATCAGTTTACAATACCATTCTTTGTGGAAAGAGATTTATCGGATTCATAAGAGCAATGAGGAGATAGCAATACCATGTTATATTAAATAATTATAACAAACATCTACTTACTGTTTTTCCAAAATTCTACGGAGCATTCTATTAAGGTTACATTGGTGTTCATAGTGGATAGCGTTTGAAAGGATTCATAACAGTACTGCAGAGATATCAAGCAGCCCTAAATCTAGGTAATTCAGGGTTACCATAATAAACATTCTCTAAGTGTATTTCTAAAATTCTCCGTTTCATTCGAATCAGTTTAGAATACCATTCTTTGTGGAAAGAGATTTATCGGATTCATAAGAGCAATGAGGAGATAGCAATACCTAGTAATTATGTTATATTAAATAATTATAACATACATCTACTTACTGTTTTTCCACAATTCTATGTAGCATTCTCTTAAGCTTACATTGGTGTTCATAATGGATAGCGATTGAAAGGATTCATATTAGTACTGCGAAGAAATTAGGCAGAACTGAATCAATGTAATTCAAGGATACCATAATAAACATTCTCTAAGGGTTTTTCTATAATTCTCCGTTTCATTCTAATCAGTTTACAATACCATTCTTTGTGGAAAGAGCTTTATCGGATTCATACAAGCAATGAGGAGATAGCAATACCTAGTAACTATATAATCTTATATAAGTATAAGAAACATCTACTTACTGTTTTTCCATCATTCTACATAGCATTCTTTTAAGCTTACATTGCTGTTATTAGTGGACAGCGATTGAACGGATTCATAGCAGTACTGCATATTGATCAAGCAGGACTAAATCTATGTAATTCAAGGTAACCATAACAAACATTCGCTAAGTGTTTTTATAAAATTCTTCATTTAATTCTAATCTGTTTACATTGGCATTCTTTATGTAAAGAGGTTGATCGAATTCATACAAGAAATGACAAGATAGCAATACCTACTAACTATGTAATCTTATATAATTATAACTAACATTACTGTTTTTCCACAATTCTACGTAGCATTCTATTAAGCCTACATTGGTGTTCATAGTGGATAGCGATTGAAAGGATTCATAACAGTAAAGCGCAGCTATCAAGCAGCACTAAATCTAGGTAATTCATGGTTACCATAATAAACATTCTCTAAGTGTTTTTCTATAATTCTCCGTTTCATTCTAATCAGTTTACAATACCATTCTTTGTGGAAAGAGCTTTATCGGATTCATACAAGCAATGAGGAGATAGCAATACCTAGTAACTATATAATCTTATATAAGTATAAGAAACATCTACTTACTGTTTTTCCATAATTCTACATAGCATTCTGTTAAGCTTACATTGGTGTCCATAATGGATAGGGATTGAAAGGATTCATATTAGTCCTGTGGAGAAAATTAGCAGAACTGAATCTATGTAATTCAAGGTAACCATAATAAACATTCTCTAAGTGTTTTTCTAAAATTCTCCATTTCATTCGAATCAGTTTACAATACCATTCTTTGTGGAAAGAGATTTATCGGATTCATAAGAGCAATGAGGAGATAGCAATACCATGTTATATTAAATAATTATAACAAACATCTACTTACTGTTTTTCCACAATTCTACATAGCATTCTATTAAGGTTACATTGGTGTACTGCAGAGATATCAAGCAGCCCTAAATCTAGGTAATTCAGGGTTACCACAATAAACATTCTCTAAGTGTATTTCTAAAATTCTCCGTTTCATTCGAATCAGTTTAGAATATCATTCTTTGTGGAAAGAGCTTTATCGGATTCATACAAGCAATGAGGAGATAGCAATACCTAGTAACTATATAATCTTATATAAGTATAACAAACATCTACTTACTGTTTTTCCATAATTCTACATAGCATTCTATTAAGCTTACATTGGTGTCCATAATGGATAGCGATTGAAAGGATTTATATTAGTCCTGTGGAGAAAATAAGCAGAACTGAATCTATGTAATTCAAGGTAACCATAATAAACATTCTAAAAGTGTTTTTCTAAAATTCTCTGTTTCATTCTAATCAGTCTACAATAGCATTCTTTGTGGAAAGAGCTTTATCGGATTCATACAAGCAATGAGGAGATTGCAATACCTAGTAACTATGTCATCTTATATAATTATAACAAACATCTACTTACTGTTTTTCCATAATTCTACATAGCATTCTATTAAGCTTACATTGGTGTCCATAATGGATAGCGATTGAAAGGATTCATATTAGTCCCGTGGAGAAAATTAGCAGAACTGAATCTATGTAATTCAAGGTAACCATAATAAACATTCTATAAGTGTTTTTCTAAAATTCTTTGTTTCATTCTAATTAGTCTACAATACCATTCTTTGTGGAAAGAGCTTTATAGGATTCATACAAGCAATGAGGAGATAACAATACCTTGTAACTATATAATCTTATATAAGTATAACAAACATCTACATACTGTTTTTCCATAATTCTACATAGCATTCTATTAAGCTTACATTGGTGTCCATAATGGATAGCGATTGAAAGGATTCATATTAGTCCTGTGGAGAAAATAAGCAGAACTGAATCTATGTAATTCAAGGTAACCATAATAAACATTCTCTGTTTTTCTAAAATTCTCCATTTCATTCGAATCATTTTACAATACCATTCTTTGTGGAAAGAGATTTATCGGATTCATAAGAGCAATGAGGAGATAGCAATACCATGTTATATTAAATAATTATAACAAACATCTACTTACTGTTTTTCCACAATTCTACGGAGCATTCTATTAAGGTTACATTGGTGTTCATAGTGGATAGCGTTTGAAAGGATTCATAACAGTACTGCAGAGATATCAAGCAGCCCTAAATCTAGGTAATTCAGGGTTACCATAATAAACATTCTCTAAGTGTATTTCTAAAATTCTCCGTTTCATTCGAATCAGTTTAGAATACCATTCTTTGTGGAAAGAGATTTATCGGATTCATAAGAGCAATGAGGAGATAGCAATACCTAGTAATTATGTTATATTAAATAATTATAACATACATCTACTTACTGTTTTTCCACAATTCTATGTAGCATTCTCTTAAGCTTACATTGGTGTTCATAATGGATAGCGATTGAAAGGATTCATATTAGTACTGCGAAGAAATTAGGCAGAACTGAATCAATGTAATTCAAGGATACCATAATAAACATTCTCTAAGGGTTTTTCTATAATTCTCCGTTTCATTCTAATCAGTTTACAATACCATTCTTTGTGGAAAGAGCTTTATCGGATTCATACAAGCAATGAGGAGATAGCAATACCTAGTAACTATATAATCTTATATAAGTATAAGAAACATCTACTTACTGTTTTTCCATCATTCTACATAGCATTCTTTTAAGCTTACATTGCTGTTATTAGTGGACAGCGATTGAACGGATTCATAGCAGTACTGCATATTGATCAAGCAGGACTAAATCTATGTAATTCAAGGTAACCATAACAAACATTCGCTAAGTGTTTTTATAAAATTCTTCATTTAATTCTAATCTGTTTACATTGGCATTCTTTATGTAAAGAGGTTGATCGAATTCATACAAGAAATGACAAGATAGCAATACCTACTAACTATGTAATCTTATATAATTATAACTAACATTACTGTTTTTCCACAATTCTACGTAGCATTCTATTAAGCCTACATTGGTGTTCATAGTGGATAGCGATTGAAAGGATTCATAACAGTAAAGCGCAGCTATCAAGCAGCACTAAATCTAGGTAATTCATGGTTACCATAATAAACATTCTCTAAGTGTTTTTCTATAATTCTCCGTTTCATTCTAATCAGTTTACAATACCATTCTTTGTGGAAAGAGCTTTATCGGATTCATACAAGAAATGAGGAGATAACAATACCTTGTAACTATATAATCTTATATAAGTATAAGAAACATCTACTTACTGTTTTCCCATAATTCTACATAGCATTCTATTAAGCTTACATTGGTGTCCATAATGGATAGGGATTGAAAGGATTCATATTAGTCCTGTGGAGAAAAATAGCAGAACTGAATCTATGTAATTCAAGGTAACCATAATAAACATTCCCTAAGTGTTTTTCTAAAATTTTCCATTTCGTTCGAATCAGTTTACAATACCATTCTTTGTGGAAAGAGATTTATCGGATTCATAAGAGCAATGAGGAGATAGCAATACCATGTTATATTAAATAATTATAACAAACATCTACTTACTGTTTTTCCACAATTCTACGTTGCATTCTATTAAGGTTACATTGGTGTACTGCAGAGATATCAAGCAGCCCTAAATCTAGGTAATTCAGGGTTACCACAATAAACATTCTCTAAGTGTATTTCTAAAATTCTCCGTTTCATTCGAATCAGTTTAGAATATCATTCTTTGTGGAAAGAGCTTTATCGGATTCATACAAGCAATGAGGAGATTGCAATACCTAGTAACTATATAATCTTATATAAGTATAACAAACATCTACTTACTGTTTTTCCATAATTCTACATAGCATTCTATTAAGCTTACATTGGTGTCCATAATGGATAGCGATTGAAAGGATTCATATTAGTCCCGTGGAGAAAATTAGCAGAACTGAATCTATGTACTTCAAGGTAACCATAATAAACATTCTATAAGTGTTTTTCTAAAATTCTTTGTTTCATTCTAATTAGTCTACAATAGCATTCTTTGTGGAAAGAGCTTTATCGGATTCATACAAGCAATGAGGAGATAACAATACCTTGTAACTATATAATCTTACATAAGTATAACAAACATCTACTTACTGTTTTTCCATAATTCTACATAGCATTCTATTAAGCTTACATTGGTGTCCATAATGGATAGCGATTGAAAGGATTCATATTAGTCCTGTGGAGAAAATTAGCAGAACTGAATCTATGTAATTCAAGGTAACCATAATAAACATTCTAAAAGTGTTTTTCTAAAATTCTCTGTTTCATTCTAATCAGTCTACAATAGCATTCTTTGTGGAAAGAGCTTTATCGGATTCATACAAGCAATGAGGAGATTGCAATACCTAGTAACTATGTCATCTTATATAATTATAACAAACATCTACTTACTGTTTTTCCATAATTCTACCTAGCATACTTTTAAGCTTACATTGCTGTTATTAGTGGACAGCGATTGAACGGATTCATAGCAGTACTGCATATTGATGAAGCAGGACTAAATCTATGTAATTCAAGGTAACCATAACAAACATTCGCTAAGTGTTTTTCTAAAATTCTTCGTTTAATTCTAATCTGTTTACATTGGCATTCTTTATGTAAAGAGGTTGATCGAATTCATACAAGAAATGACAAGATAGCAATGCCTAGTAACTATGTAATCTTTTATAATTATAACAAACATCTACTTACTGTTTTTCCAGAATTCTACGTAGCATTCTATAAAGGTTACATTGGTGTTCATAGTGGATAGCGATTGAAAGGATTCATAACAGTACTGCGGAGATATCAAGCAGCACTAAATCTAGGGAATTCAAGGTTACCATAATAAACATTCTCTAAGTGTTTTTCTATAATTCTCTGTTTCATTCTAATGAGTTTACAATACCATTCTTTATGGAAAGAGATTGATCGAATTTATACAAGAAATGACAAGATAGCAATACCTAGTAACTATGTAATCGTATATAATTATAGCAAACATCTACTTACGGTTTTTCCACAATTCTACGCAGCATTCTATTAAGCCTACATTGGTGTTCATAGTGGATAGCGGAAAGCGATTGAAAGGATTCATATTATTCCTGTGGAGAAAATAAGCAGACCTGAATCTATGTAATTCAAGGTAACCATAATAAACATTCTATAAGTGTTTTTCTAAAATTCTCTGTTTCATTCTAATCAGTCTACAATACCATTCTTTGTGGAAAGAGCTTTATCGGATTCATACAAGCAATGAGGAGATAGCAATACCTAGTAACTATATAATCTTATATAAGTATAAGAAACATCTACTTACTGTTTTTCCATCATTCTACATAGCATTCTTTTAAGCTTACATTGCTGTTATTAGTGGACAGCGATTGAACGGATTCATAGCAGTACTGCATATTGATCAAGCAGGACTAAATCTATGTAATTCAAGGTAACCATAACAAACATTCGCTAAGTGTTTTTATAAAATTCTTCATTTAATTCTAATCTGTTTACATTGGCATTCTTTATGTAAAGAGGTTGATCGAATTCATACAAGAAATGACAAGATAGCAATACCTACTAACTATGTAATCTTATATAATTATAACTAACATTACTGTTTTTCCACAATTCTACGTAGCATTCTATTAAGCCTACATTGGTGTTCATAGTGGATAGCGATTGAAAGGATTCATAACAGTAAAGCGCAGCTATCAAGCAGCACTAAATCTAGGTAATTCATGGTTACCATAATAAACATTCTCTAAGTGTTTTTCTATAATTCTCCGTTTCATTCTAATCAGTTTACAATACCATTCTTTGTGGAAAGAGCTTTATCGGATTCATACAAGCAATGAGGAGATAACAATACCTTGTAACTATATAATCTTATATAAGTATAACAAACATCTACTTACTGTTTTTCCATAATTCTACATAGCATTCTATTAAGCTTACATTGGTGTCCATAATGGATAGGGATTGAAAGGATTCATATTAGTCCTGTGGAGAAAATAAGCAGAACTGAATCTATGTAAATCAAGGTAACCATAATAAACATTCTAAAAGTGTTTTTCTAAAATTCTCTGTTTCATTCTAATCAGTCTACAATAGCATTCTTTGTGGAAAGAGCTTTATCGGATTCATACAAGCAATGAGGCGATTGCAATACCTACTAACTATGTAATCTTATATAATTATAACTAACATTACTGTTTTTCCACAATTCTACGTAGCATTCTATTAAGCCTACATTGGTGTTCATAGTGGATAGCGATTGAAAGGATTCATAACAGTAAAGCGCAGCTATCAAGCAGCACTAAATCTAGGTAATTCATGGTTACCATAATAAACATTCTCTAAGTGTTTTTCTATAATTCTCCGTTTCATTCTAATCAGTTTACAATACCATTCTTTGTGGAAAGAGCTTTATCGGATTCATACAAGAAATGAGGAGATAACAATACCTTGTAACTATATAATCTTATATAAGTATAAGAAACATCTACTTACTGTTTTCCCATAATTCTACATAGCATTCTATTAAGCTTACATTGGTGTCCATAATGGATAGGGATTGAAAGGATTCATATTAGTCCTGTGGAGAAAAATAGCAGAACTGAATCTATGTAATTCAAGGTAACCATAATAAACATTCCCTAAGTGTTTTTCTAAAATTTTCCATTTCGTTCGAATCAGTTTACAATACCATTCTTTGTGGAAAGAGATTTATCGGATTCATAAGAGCAATGAGGAGATAGCAATACCATGTTATATTAAATAATTATAACAAACATCTACTTACTGTTTTTCCACAATTCTACGTTGCATTCTATTAAGGTTACATTGGTGTACTGCAGAGATATCAAGCAGCCCTAAATCTAGGTAATTCAGGGTTACCACAATAAACATTCTCTAAGTGTATTTCTAAAATTCTCCGTTTCATTCGAATCAGTTTAGAATATCATTCTTTGTGGAAAGAGCTTTATCGGATTCATACAAGCAATGAGGAGATAGCAATACCTAGTAACTATATAATCTTATATAAGTATAACAAACATCTACTTACTGTTTTTCCATAATTCTACATAGCATTCTATTAAGCTTACATTGGTGTCCATAATGGATAGCGATTGAAAGGATTCATATTAGTCCCGTGGAGAAAATTAGCAGAACTGAATCTATGTACTTCAAGGTAACCATAATAAACATTCTATAAGTGTTTTTCTAAAATTCTTTGTTTCATTCTAATTAGTCTACAATAGCATTCTTTGTGGAAAGAGCTTTATCGGATTCATACAAGCAATGAGGAGATAACAATACCTTGTAACTATATAATCTTACATAAGTATAACAAACATCTACTTACTGTTTTTCCATAATTCTACATAGCATTCTATTAAGCTTACATTGGTGTCCATAATGGATAGCGATTGAAAGGATTCATATTAGTCCTGTGGAGAAAATTAGCAGAACTGAATCTATGTAATTCAAGGTAACCATAATAAACATTCTAAAAGTGTTTTTCTAAAATTCTCTGTTTCATTCTAATCAGTCTACAATAGCATTCTTTGTGGAAAGAGCTTTATCGGATTCATACAAGCAATGAGGAGATTGCAATACCTAGTAACTATGTCATCTTATATAATTATAACAAACATCTACTTACTGTTTTTCCATAATTCTACCTAGCATACTTTTAAGCTTACATTGCTGTTATTAGTGGACAGCGATTGAACGGATTCATAGCAGTACTGCATATTGATGAAGCAGGACTAAATCTATGTAATTCAAGGTAACCATAACAAACATTCGCTAAGTGTTTTTCTAAAATTCTTCGTTTAATTCTAATCTGTTTACATTGGCATTCTTTATGTAAAGAGGTTGATCGAATTCATACAAGAAATGACAAGATAGCAATGCCTAGTAACTATGTAATCTTTTATAATTATAACAAACATCTACTTACTGTTTTTCCAGAATTCTACGTAGCATTCTATAAAGGTTACATTGGTGTTCATAGTGGATAGCGATTGAAAGGATTCATAACAGTACTGCGGAGATATCAAGCAGCACTAAATCTAGGGAATTCAAGGTTACCATAATAAACATTCTCTAAGTGTTTTTCTATAATTCTCTGTTTCATTCTAATGAGTTTACAATACCATTCTTTATGGAAAGAGATTGATCGAATTTATACAAGAAATGACAAGATAGCAATACCTAGTAACTATGTAATCGTATATAATTATAGCAAACATCTACTTACGGTTTTTCCACAATTCTACGCAGCATTCTATTAAGCCTACATTGGTGTTCATAGTGGATAGCGGAAAGCGATTGAAAGGATTCATATTATTCCTGTGGAGAAAATAAGCAGACCTGAATCTATGTAATTCAAGGTAACCATAATAAACATTCTATAAGTGTTTTTCTAAAATTCTCTGTTTCATTCTAATCAGTCTACAATACCATTCTTTGTGGAAAGAGCTTTATCGGATTCATACAAGCAATGAGGAGATAGCAATACCTAGTAACTATATAATCTTATATAAGTATAAGAAACATCTACTTACTGTTTTTCCATCATTCTACATAGCATTCTTTTAAGCTTACATTGCTGTTATTAGTGGACAGCGATTGAACGGATTCATAGCAGTACTGCATATTGATCAAGCAGGACTAAATCTATGTAATTCAAGGTAACCATAACAAACATTCGCTAAGTGTTTTTCTAAAATTCTTCATTTAATTCTAATCTGTTTACATTGGCATTCTTTATGTAAAGAGGTTGATCGAATTCATACAAGAAATGACAAGATAGCAATACCTACTAACTATGTAATCTTATATAATTATAACTAACATTACTGTTTTTCCACAATTCTACGTAGCATTCTATTAAGCCTACATTGGTGTTCATAGTGGATAGCGATTGAAAGGATTCATAACAGTAAAGCGCAGCTATCAAGCAGCACTAAATCTAGGTAATTCATGGTTACCATAATAAACATTCTCTAAGTGTTTTTCTATAATTCTCCGTTTCATTCTAATCAGTTTACAATACCATTCTTTGTGGAAAGAGCTTTATCGGATTCATACAAGCAATGAGGAGATAGCAATACCTAGTAACTATATAATCTTATATAAGTATAAGAAACATCTACTTACTGTTTTTCCATCATTCTACATAGCATTCTTTTAAGCTTACATTGCTGTTATTAGTGGACAGCGATTGAACGGATTCATAGCAGTACTGCATATTGATCAAGCAGGACTAAATCTATGTAATTCAAGGTAACCATAACAAACATTCGCGAAGTGTTTTTCTAAAATTCTTCATTTAAATCTAATCTGTTTACATTGGCATTCTTTATGTAAAGAGGTTGATCGAATTCATACAAGAAATGACAAGATAGCAATACCTACTAACTATGTAATCTTATATAATTATAACTAACATTACTGTTTTTCCACAATTCTACGTAGCATTCTATTAAGCCTACATTGGTGTTCATAGTGGATAGCGATTGAAAGGATTCATAACAGTAAGCGCAGCTATCAAGCAGCACTAAATCTAGGTAATTCATGGTTACCATAATAAACATTCTCTAAGTGTTTTTCTATAATTCTCCGTTTCATTCTAATCAGTTTACAATACCATTCTTTGTGGAAAGAGCTATATCGGATTCATACAAGCAATGAGGAGATAGCAATACCTAGTAACTATATAATCTTATATAAGTATAAGAAACATCTACTTACTGTTTTTCCATAATTCTACATAGCATTCTATTAAGCTTACATTGGTGTCCATAATGGATAGGGATTGAAAGGATTCATATTAGTCCTGTGGAGAAAATTAGCAGAACTGAATCTATGTAATTCAAGGTAACCATAATAAACATTCTAAAAGTGTTTTTCTAAAATTCTCTGTTTCATTCTAATCAGTCTACAATAGCATTCTTTGTGGAAAGAGCTTTATCGGATTCATACAAGCAATGAGGAGATTGCAATACCTAGTAACTACGTCATCTTATATAATTGTAACAAACATCTACTTACTGTTTTTCCATAATTCTACCTAGCATACTTTTAAGCTTACATTGCTGTTATTAGTGGACAGCGATTGAACGGATTCATAGCAGTACTGCATATTGATCAAGCAGGACTAAATCTATGTAATTCAAGGTAACCATAACAAACATTCGCTAAGTGTTTTTCTAAAATGCTTCGTTTAATTCTAATCTGTTTACATTGGCATTCTTTATGTAAAGAGGTTGATCGAATTCATACAAGAAATGACAAGATAGCAATGCCTAGTAACTATGTAATCATTTATAATTATAACAAACATCTACTTACTGTTTTTCCAGAATTCTACGTAGCATTCTATAAAGGTTACATTGGTGTTCATAGTGGATAGCGATTGAAAGGATTCATAACAGTACTGCGGAGATATCAAGCAGCACTAAATCTAGGGAATTCAAGGTTACCATAATAAACATTCTCTAAGTGTTTTTCTATAATTCTCTGTTTCATTCTAATGAGTTTACAATACCATTCTTTATGGAAAGAGATTGATCGAATTTATACAAGAAATGACGATAGCAATACCTAGTAACTATGTAATCGTATATAATTATAGCAAACATCTACTTACGGTTTTTCCACAATTCTACGCAGCATTCTATTAAGCCTACATTGGTGTTCATAGTGGATAGCGGAAAGCGATTGAAAGGATTCATATTAGTCCTGTGGAGAAAATAAGCAGACCTGAATCTATGTAATTCAAGGTAACCATAATAAACATTCTATAAGTGTTTTTCTAAAATTCTCTGTTTCATTCTAATCAGTCTACAATACCATTCTTTGTGGAAAGAGCTTTATCGGATTCATACAAGCAATGAGGAGATAGCAATACCTAGTAACTATATAATCTTATATAAGTATAAGAAACATCTACTTACTGTTTTTCCATCATTCTACATAGCATTCTTTTAAGCTTACATTGCTGTTATTAGTGGACAGCGATTGAACGGATTCATAGCAGTACTGCATATTGATCAAGCAGGACTAAATCTATGTAATTCAAGGTAACCATAACAAACATTCGCTAAGTGTTTTTCTAAAATTCTTCATTTAATTCTAATCTGTTTACATTGGCATTCTTTATGTAAAGAGGTTGATCGAATTCATACAAGAAATGACAAGATAGCAATACCTACTAACTATGTTATCTTATATAATTATAACTAACATTACTGTTTTTCCACAATTCTACGTAGCATTCTATTAAGCCTACATTGGTGTTCATAGTGGATAGCGATTGAAAGGATTCATAACAGTAAAGCGCAGCTATCAAGCAGCACTAAATCTAGGTAATTCATGGTTACCATAATAAACATTCTCTAAGTGTTTTTCTATAATTCTCCGTTTCATTCTAATCAGTTTACAATACCATTCTTTGTGGAAAGAGCTTTATCGGATTCATACAAGCAATGAGGAGATAGCAATACCTAGTAACTATATAATCTTATATAAGTATAAGAAACATCTACTTACTGTTTTTCCATCATTCTACATAGCATTCTTTTAAGCTTACATTGCTGTTATTAGTGGACAGCGATTGAACGGATTCATAGCAGTACTGCATATTGATCAAGCAGGACTAAATCTATGTAATTCAAGGTAACCATAACAAACATTCGCTAAGTGTTTTTCTAAAATTCTTCATTTAATTCTAATCTGTTTACATTGGCATTCTTTATGTAAAGAGGTTGATCGAATTCATACAAGAAATGACAAGATAGCAATACCTACTAACTATGTAATCTTATATAATTATAACTAACATTACTGTTTTTCCACAATTCTACGTAGCATTCTATTAAGCCTACATTGGTGTTCATAGTGGATAGCGATTGAAAGGATTCATAACAGTAAAGCGCAGCTATCAAGCAGCACTAAATCTAGGTAATTCATGGTTACCATAATAAACATTCTCTAAGTGTTTTTCTATAATTCTCCGTTTCATTCTAATCAGTTTACAATACCATTCTTTGTGGAAAGAGCTTTATCGGATTCATACAAGCAATGAGGAGATAACAATACCTTGTAACTATATAATCTTATATAAGTATAACAAACATCTACTTACTGTTTTTCCATAATTCTACATAGCATTCTATTAAGCTTACATTGGTGTCCATAATGGATAGGGATTGAAAGGATTCATATTAGTCCTGTGGAGAAAATAAGCAGAACTGAATCTATGTAAATCAAGGTAACCATAATAAACATTCTAAAAGTGTTTTTCTAAAATTCTCTGTTTCATTCTAATCAGTCTACAATAGCATTCTTTGTGGAAAGAGCTTTATCGGATTCATACAAGCAATGAGGCGATTGCAATACCTACTAACTATGTAATCTTATATAATTATAACTAACATTACTGTTTTTCCACAATTCTACGTAGCATTCTATTAAGCCTACATTGGTGTTCATAGTGGATAGCGATTGAAAGGATTCATAACAGTAAAGCGCAGCTATCAAGCAGCACTAAATCTAGGTAATTCATGGTTACCATAATAAACATTCTCTAAGTGTTTTTCTATAATTCTCCGTTTCATTCTAATCAGTTTACAATACCATTCTTTGTGGAAAGAGCTTTATCGGATTCATACAAGAAATGAGGAGATAACAATACCTTGTAACTATATAATCTTATATAAGTATAAGAAACATCTACTTACTGTTTTCCCATAATTCTACATAGCATTCTATTAAGCTTACATTGGTGTCCATAATGGATAGGGATTGAAAGGATTCATATTAGTCCTGTGGAGAAAAATAGCAGAACTGAATCTATGTAATTCAAGGTAACCATAATAAACATTCCCTAAGTGTTTTTCTAAAATTTTCCATTTCGTTCGAATCAGTTTACAATACCATTCTTTGTGGAAAGAGATTTATCGGATTCATAAGAGCAATGAGGAGATAGCAATACCATGTTATATTAAATAATTATAACAAACATCTACTTACTGTTTTTCCACAATTCTACGTTGCATTCTATTAAGGTTACATTGGTGTACTGCAGAGATATCAAGCAGCCCTAAATCTAGGTAATTCAGGGTTACCACAATAAACATTCTCTAAGTGTATTTCTAAAATTCTCCGTTTCATTCGAATCAGTTTAGAATATCATTCTTTGTGGAAAGAGCTTTATCGGATTCATACAAGCAATGAGGAGATAGCAATACCTAGTAACTATATAATCTTATATAAGTATAACAAACATCTACTTACTGTTTTTCCATAATTCTACATAGCATTCTATTAAGCTTACATTGGTGTCCATAATGGATAGCGATTGAAAGGATTCATATTAGTCCCGTGGAGAAAATTAGCAGAACTGAATCTATGTACTTCAAGGTAACCATAATAAACATTCTATAAGTGTTTTTCTAAAATTCTTTGTTTCATTCTAATTAGTCTACAATAGCATTCTTTGTGGAAAGAGCTTTATCGGATTCATACAAGCAATGAGGAGATAACAATACCTTGTAACTATATAATCTTACATAAGTATAACAAACATCTACTTACTGTTTTTCCATAATTCTACATAGCATTCTATTAAGCTTACATTGGTGTCCATAATGGATAGCGATTGAAAGGATTCATATTAGTCCTGTGGAGAAAATTAGCAGAACTGAATCTATGTAATTCAAGGTAACCATAATAAACATTCTAAAAGTGTTTTTCTAAAATTCTCTGTTTCATTCTAATCAGTCTACAATAGCATTCTTTGTGGAAAGAGCTTTATCGGATTCATACAAGCAATGAGGAGATTGCAATACCTAGTAACTATGTCATCTTATATAATTATAACAAACATCTACTTACTGTTTTTCCATAATTCTACCTAGCATACTTTTAAGCTTACATTGCTGTTATTAGTGGACAGCGATTGAACGGATTCATAGCAGTACTGCATATTGATGAAGCAGGACTAAATCTATGTAATTCAAGGTAACCATAACAAACATTCGCTAAGTGTTTTTCTAAAATTCTTCGTTTAATTCTAATCTGTTTACATTGGCATTCTTTATGTAAAGAGGTTGATCGAATTCATACAAGAAATGACAAGATAGCAATGCCTAGTAACTATGTAATCTTTTATAATTATAACAAACATCTACTTACTGTTTTTCCAGAATTCTACGTAGCATTCTATAAAGGTTACATTGGTGTTCATAGTGGATAGCGATTGAAAGGATTCATAACAGTACTGCGGAGATATCAAGCAGCACTAAATCTAGGGAATTCAAGGTTACCATAATAAACATTCTCTAAGTGTTTTTCTATAATTCTCTGTTTCATTCTAATGAGTTTACAATACCATTCTTTATGGAAAGAGATTGATCGAATTTATACAAGAAATGACAAGATAGCAATACCTAGTAACTATGTAATCGTATATAATTATAGCAAACATCTACTTACGGTTTTTCCACAATTCTACGCAGCATTCTATTAAGCCTACATTGGTGTTCATAGTGGATAGCGGAAAGCGATTGAAAGGATTCATATTATTCCTGTGGAGAAAATAAGCAGACCTGAATCTATGTAATTCAAGGTAACCATAATAAACATTCTATAAGTGTTTTTCTAAAATTCTCTGTTTCATTCTAATCAGTCTACAATACCATTCTTTGTGGAAAGAGCTTTATCGGATTCATACAAGCAATGAGGAGATAGCAATACCTAGTAACTATATAATCTTATATAAGTATAAGAAACATCTACTTACTGTTTTTCCATCATTCTACATAGCATTCTTTTAAGCTTACATTGCTGTTATTAGTGGACAGCGATTGAACGGATTCATAGCAGTACTGCATATTGATCAAGCAGGACTAAATCTATGTAATTCAAGGTAACCATAACAAACATTCGCTAAGTGTTTTTCTAAAATTCTTCATTTAATTCTAATCTGTTTACATTGGCATTCTTTATGTAAAGAGGTTGATCGAATTCATACAAGAAATGACAAGATAGCAATACCTACTAACTATGTAATCTTATATAATTATAACTAACATTACTGTTTTTCCACAATTCTACGTAGCATTCTATTAAGCCTACATTGGTGTTCATAGTGGATAGCGATTGAAAGGATTCATAACAGTAAAGCGCAGCTATCAAGCAGCACTAAATCTAGGTAATTCATGGTTACCATAATAAACATTCTCTAAGTGTTTTTCTATAATTCTCCGTTTCATTCTAATCAGTTTACAATACCATTCTTTGTGGAAAGAGCTTTATCGGATTCATACAAGCAATGAGGAGATAGCAATACCTAGTAACTATATAATCTTATATAAGTATAAGAAACATCTACTTACTGTTTTTCCATCATTCTACATAGCATTCTTTTAAGCTTACATTGCTGTTATTAGTGGACAGCGATTGAACGGATTCATAGCAGTACTGCATATTGATCAAGCAGGACTAAATCTATGTAATTCAAGGTAACCATAACAAACATTCGCGAAGTGTTTTTCTAAAATTCTTCATTTAAATCTAATCTGTTTACATTGGCATTCTTTATGTAAAGAGGTTGATCGAATTCATACAAGAAATGACAAGATAGCAATACCTACTAACTATGTAATCTTATATAATTATAACTAACATTACTGTTTTTCCACAATTCTACGTAGCATTCTATTAAGCCTACATTGGTGTTCATAGTGGATAGCGATTGAAAGGATTCATAACAGTAAGCGCAGCTATCAAGCAGCACTAAATCTAGGTAATTCATGGTTACCATAATAAACATTCTCTAAGTGTTTTTCTATAATTCTCCGTTTCATTCTAATCAGTTTACAATACCATTCTTTGTGGAAAGAGCTATATCGGATTCATACAAGCAATGAGGAGATAGCAATACCTAGTAACTATATAATCTTATATAAGTATAAGAAACATCTACTTACTGTTTTTCCATAATTCTACATAGCATTCTATTAAGCTTACATTGGTGTCCATAATGGATAGGGATTGAAAGGATTCATATTAGTCCTGTGGAGAAAATTAGCAGAACTGAATCTATGTAATTCAAGGTAACCATAATAAACATTCTAAAAGTGTTTTTCTAAAATTCTCTGTTTCATTCTAATCAGTCTACAATAGCATTCTTTGTGGAAAGAGCTTTATCGGATTCATACAAGCAATGAGGAGATTGCAATACCTAGTAACTACGTCATCTTATATAATTGTAACAAACATCTACTTACTGTTTTTCCATAATTCTACCTAGCATACTTTTAAGCTTACATTGCTGTTATTAGTGGACAGCGATTGAACGGATTCATAGCAGTACTGCATATTGATCAAGCAGGACTAAATCTATGTAATTCAAGGTAACCATAACAAACATTCGCTAAGTGTTTTTCTAAAATGCTTCGTTTAATTCTAATCTGTTTACATTGGCATTCTTTATGTAAAGAGGTTGATCGAATTCATACAAGAAATGACAAGATAGCAATGCCTAGTAACTATGTAATCATTTATAATTATAACAAACATCTACTTACTGTTTTTCCAGAATTCTACGTAGCATTCTATAAAGGTTACATTGGTGTTCATAGTGGATAGCGATTGAAAGGATTCATAACAGTACTGCGGAGATATCAAGCAGCACTAAATCTAGGGAATTCAAGGTTACCATAATAAACATTCTCTAAGTGTTTTTCTATAATTCTCTGTTTCATTCTAATGAGTTTACAATACCATTCTTTATGGAAAGAGATTGATCGAATTTATACAAGAAATGACGATAGCAATACCTAGTAACTATGTAATCGTATATAATTATAGCAAACATCTACTTACGGTTTTTCCACAATTCTACGCAGCATTCTATTAAGCCTACATTGGTGTTCATAGTGGATAGCGGAAAGCGATTGAAAGGATTCATATTAGTCCTGTGGAGAAAATAAGCAGACCTGAATCTATGTAATTCAAGGTAACCATAATAAACATTCTATAAGTGTTTTTCTAAAATTCTCTGTTTCATTCTAATCAGTCTACAATACCATTCTTTGTGGAAAGAGCTTTATCGGATTCATACAAGCAATGAGGAGATAGCAATACCTAGTAACTATATAATCTTATATAAGTATAAGAAACATCTACTTACTGTTTTTCCATCATTCTACATAGCATTCTTTTAAGCTTACATTGCTGTTATTAGTGGACAGCGATTGAACGGATTCATAGCAGTACTGCATATTGATCAAGCAGGACTAAATCTATGTAATTCAAGGTAACCATAACAAACATTCGCTAAGTGTTTTTCTAAAATTCTTCATTTAATTCTAATCTGTTTACATTGGCATTCTTTATGTAAAGAGGTTGATCGAATTCATACAAGAAATGACAAGATAGCAATACCTACTAACTATGTTATCTTATATAATTATAACTAACATTACTGTTTTTCCACAATTCTACGTAGCATTCTATTAAGCCTACATTGGTGTTCATAGTGGATAGCGATTGAAAGGATTCATAACAGTAAAGCGCAGCTATCAAGCAGCACTAAATCTAGGTAATTCATGGTTACCATAATAAACATTCTCTAAGTGTTTTTCTATAATTCTCCGTTTCATTCTAATCAGTTTACAATACCATTCTTTGTGGAAAGAGCTTTATCGGATTCATACAAGCAATGAGGAGATAGCAATACCTAGTAACTATATAATCTTATATAAGTATAAGAAACATCTACTTACTGTTTTTCCATCATTCTACATAGCATTCTTTTAAGCTTACATTGCTGTTATTAGTGGACAGCGATTGAACGGATTCATAGCAGTACTGCATATTGATCAAGCAGGACTAAATCTATGTAATTCAAGGTAACCATAACAAACATTCGCTAAGTGTTTTTCTAAAATTCTTCATTTAATTCTAATCTGTTTACATTGGCATTCTTTATGTAAAGAGGTTGATCGAATTCATACAAGAAATGACAAGATAGCAATACCTACTAACTATGTAATCTTATATAATTATAACTAACATTACTGTTTTTCCACAATTCTACGTAGCATTCTATTAAGCCTACATTGGTGTTCATAGTGGATAGCGATTGAAAGGATTCATAACAGTAAAGCGCAGCTATCAAGCAGCACTAAATCTAGGTAATTCATGGTTACCATAATAAACATTCTCTAAGTGTTTTTCTATAATTCTCCGTTTCATTCTAATCAGTTTACAATACCATTCTTTGTGGAAAGAGCTTTATCGGATTCATACAAGCAATGAGGAGATAGCAATACCTAGTAACTATATAATCTTATATAAGTATAAGAAACATCTACTTACTGTTTTTCCATCATTCTACATAGCATTCTTTTAAGCTTACATTGCTGTTATTAGTGGACAGCGATTGAACGGATTCATAGCAGTACTGCATATTGATCAAGCAGGACTAAATCTATGTAATTCAAGGTAACCATAACAAACATTCGCTAAGTGTTTTTCTAAAATTCTTCATTTAATTCTAATCTGTTTACATTGGCATTCTTTATGTAAAGAGGTTGATCGAATTCATACAAGAAATGACAAGATAGCAATACCTACTAACTATGTAATCTTATATAATTATAACTAACATTACTGTTTTTCCACAATTCTACGTAGCATTCTATTAAGCCTACATTGGTGTTCATAGTGGATAGCGATTGAAAGGATTCATAACAGTAAAGCGCAGCTATCAAGCAGCACTAAATCTAGGTAATTCATGGTTACCATAATAAACATTCTCTAAGTGTTTTTCTATAATTCTCCGTTTCATTCTAATCAGTTTACAATACCATTCTTTGTGGAAAGAGCTTTATCGGATTCATACAAGCAATGAGGAGATAGCAATACCTAGTAGCTATATAATCTTATATAAGTATAAGAAACATCTACTTACTGTTTTTCCATAATTCTACATAGCATTCTATTAAGCTTACATTGGTGTCCATAATGGATAGGGATTGAAAGGATTCATATTAGTCCTGTGGAGAAAATTAGCAGAACTGAATCTATGTAATTCAAGGTAACCATAATAAACATTCTAAAAGTGTTTTTCTAAAATTCTCTGTTTCATTCTAATCAGTCTACAATAGTATTCTTTGTGGAAAGAGCTTTATCGCATTCATACAAGCAATGAGGAGATTGCAATACCTAGTAACTATGTCATCTTATATAATTATAACAAACATCTACTTACTGTTTTTCCATAATTCTACCTAGCATACTTTTAAGCTTACATTGCTGTTATTAGTGGACAGCGATTGAACGGATTCATAGCAGTACTGCATATTGATGAAGCAGGACTAAATCTATGTAATTCAAGGTAACCATAACAAACATTCGCTAAGTGTTTTTCTAAAATGCTTCGTTTAATTCTAATCTGTTTACTTTGGCATTCTTTATGTAAAGAGGTTGATCGAATTCATACAAGAAATGACAAGATAGCAATGCCTAGTAACTATGTAATCTTTTATAATTATAACAAACATCTACTTACTGTTTTTCCAGAATTCTACGTAGCATTCTATAAAGGTTACATTGGTGTTCATAGTGGATAGCGATTGAAAGGATTCATAACAGTACTGCGGAGATATCAAGCAGCACTAAATCTAGGGAATTCAAGGTTACCATAATAAACATTCTCTAAGTGTTTTTCTATAATTCTCTGTTTCATTCTAATGAGTTTACAATACCATTCTTTATGGAAAGAGATTGATCGAATTTATACAAGAAATGACAAGATAGCAATACCTAGTAACTATGTAATCGTATATAATTACAGCAAACATCTACTTACGGTTTTTCCACAATTCTACGCAGCATTCTATTAAGCCTACATTGGTGTTCATAGTGGATAGCGGAAAGCGATTGAAAGGATTCATATTAGTCCTGTGGAGAAAATAAGCAGAACTGAATCTATGTAATTCAAGGTAACCATAATAAACATTCTATAAGTGTTTTTCTAAAATTCTCTGTTTCATTCTAATCAGTCTACAATAGCATTCTTTGTGGAAAGAGCTTTATCGGATTCATACAAGCAACGAGGAGATAGCAATACCTAGTAACTATATAATCTTAAATAATTATAACAAACATCTACTTACTGTTTTTCCATAATTCTACATAGCATTCTTTTAAGCTTACATTGCTGTTATTAGTGGACAGCGATTGAACGGATTCATAGCAGTACTGCATATTGATCAAGCAGGACTAAATCTATGTAATTCAAGGTAACCATAACAAACATTCGCTAAGTGTTTTTCTAAAATTCTTCGTTTAATTCTAATCTGTTTACATTGGCATTCTTTATGTAAAGAGGTTGATCGAATTCATACAAGAAATGACAAGATAGCAATACCTACTAACTATGTAATCTTATATAATTATAACTAACATTACTGTTTTTCCACAATTCTACGTAGCATTCTATTAAGCCTACATTGGTGTTCATAGTGGATAGCGATTGAAAGGATTCATAACAGTAAAGCGCAGCTATCAAGCAGCACTAAATCTAGGTAATTCATGGTTACCATAATAAACATTCTCTAAGTGTTTTTCTATAATTCTCCGTTTCATTCTAATCAGTTTACAATACCATTCTTTGTGGAAAGAGCTTTATTGGATTCATACAAGCAATGAGGAGATAGCAATACCTAGTAACTATATAATCTTATATAAGTATAAGAAACATCTACTTACTGTTTTTCCATAATTCTACATAGCATTCTATTAAGCTTACATTGGTGTCCATAATGGATAGGGATTGAAAGGATTCATATTAGTCCTGTGGAGAAAATAAGCAGAACTGAATCTATGTAATTCAAGGTAACCATAATAAACATTCTAAAAGTGTTTTTCTAAAATTCTCTGTTTCATTCTAATCAGTCTACAATAGCATTCTTTGTGGAAAGAGCTTTATCGGATTCATACAAGCAATGAGGAGATTGCAATACCTAGTAACTATGTCATGTTATATAATTATAACAAACATCTACTTACTGTTTTTCCATAATTCTACCTAGCATACTTTTAAGCTTACATTGCTGTTATTAGTGGACAGCGATTGAACGGATTCATAGCAGTACTGCATATTGTTGAAGCAGGACTAAATCTATGTAATTCAAGGTAACCATAACAAACATTCGCTAAGTGTTTTTCTAAAATTCTTCGTTTAATTCTAATCTGTTTACATTGGCATCCTTTATGTAAAGAGGTTGATCGAATTCATACAAGAAATGACAAGATAGCAATACCTACTAACTATGTAATCTTATATAATTATAACTAACATTACTGTTTTTCCACAATTCTACGTAGCATTCTATTAAGCCTACATTGGTGTTCATAGTGGATAGCGATTGAAAGGATTCATAACAGTACTGCGAAGATATCAAGCAGCACTAAATCTAGGGAATTCAAGGTTACCATAATAAACATTCTAAAAGTGTTTTTCTAAAATTCTCTGTTTCATTCTAATAAGTCTACAATAGTATTCTTTGTGGAAAGAGCTTTATCGCATTCATACAAGCAATGAGGAGATTGCAATACCTAGTAACTATGTCATCTTATATAATTATAACAAACATCTACTTACTGTTTTTCCATAATTCTACCTAGCATACTTTTAAGCTTACATTGCTGTTATTAGTGGACAGCGATTGAACGGATTCATAGCAGTACTGCATATTGATGAAGCAGGACTAAATCTATGTAATTCAAGGTAACCATAACAAACATTCGCTAAGTGTTTTTCTAGAATTCTTGGTTTAATTCTAATCTGTTTACATTGGCATTCTTTATGTAAAGAGGTTGATCGAATTCATACAAGAAATGACAAGATAGCAATGCCTAGTAACTATGTAATCTTTTATAATTATAACAAACATCTACTTACTGTTTTTCCAGAATTCTACGTAGCATTCTATAAAGGTTACATTGGTGTTCATAGTGGATAGCGATTGAAAGGATTCATAACAGTACTGCGGAGATATCAAGCAGCACTAAATCTAGGGAATTCAAGGTTACCATAATAAACATTCTCTAAGTGTTTTTCTATAATTCTCTGTTTCATTCTAATGAGTTTACAATACCATTCTTTATGGAAAGAGATTGATCGAATTTATACAAGAAATGATAAGATAGCAATACCTAGTAACTATGTAATCGTATATAATTATAGCAAACATCTACTTACGGTTTTTCCACAATTCTACGCAGCATTCTATTAAGCCTACATTGGTGTTCATAGTGGATAGCGGAAAGCGATTGAAAGGATTCATATTAGTCCTGTGGAGAAAATAAGCAGACCTGAATCTATGTAATTCAAGGTAACCATAATAAACATTCTCTAAGTGTTTTTCTATAATTCTCCGTTTCATTCTAATCAGTTTACAATACCATTCTTTGTGGAAAGAGCTTTATCGGATTCATACAAGCAATGAGGAGATAGCAATACCTAGTAACTATATAATCTTATATAAGTATAAGAAACATCTACTTACTGTTTTTCCATAATTCTACATAGCATTCTTTTAAGCTTACATTGCTGTTATTAGTGGACAGCGATTGAACGGATTCATAGCAGTACTGCATATTGATCAAGCAGGACTAAATCTATGTAATTCAAGGTAACCATAACAAACATTCGCTAAGTGTTTTTCTAAAATTCTTCATTTAATTCTAATCTGTTTACATTGGCATTCTTTATGTAAAGAGGTTGATCGAATTCATACAAGAAATGACAAGATAGCAATACCTACTAACTATGTAATCTTATATAATTATAACTAACATTACTGTTTTTCCACAATTCTACGTAGCATTCTATTAAGCCTACATTGGTGTTCATAGTGGATAGCGATTGAAAGGATTCATAACAGTAAAGCGCAGCTATCAAGCAGCACTAAATCTAGGTAATTCATGGTTACCATAATAAACATTCTCTAAGTGTTTTTCTATAATTCTCCGTTTCATTCTAATCAGTTTACAATACCATTCTTTGTGGAAAGAGCTTTATCGGATTCATACAAGCAATGAGGAGATAGCAATACCTAGTAACTATATAATCTTATATAAGTATAAGAAACATCTACTTACTGTTTTTCCATAATTCTACATAGCATTCTATTAAGCTTACATTGGTGTCCATAATGGATAGGGATTGAAAGGATTCATATTAGTCCTGTGGAGAAAATAAGCAGAACTGAATCTATGTAATTCAAGGTAACCATAATAAACATTCTAAAAGTGTTTTTCTAAAATTCTCTGTTTCATTCTAATCAGTCTACAATAGCATTCTTTGTGGAAAGAGCTTTATCGGATTCATACAAGCAATGAGGAGATTGCAATACCTAGTAACTATGTCATGTTATATAATTATAACAAACATCTACTTACTGTTTTTCCATAATTCTACCTAGCATACTTTTAAGCTTACATTGCTGTTATTAGTGGACAGCGATTGAACGGATTCATAGCAGTACTGCATATTGTTGAAGCAGGACTAAATCTATGTAATTCAAGGTAACCATAACAAACATTCGCTAAGTGTTTTTCTAAAATTCTTCGTTTAATTCTAATCTGTTTACATTGGCATCCTTTATGTAAAGAGGTTGATCGAATTCATACAAGAAATGACAAGATAGCAATACCTACTAACTATGTAATCTTATATAGTTATAACTAACATTACTGTTTTTCCACAATTCTACGTAGCATTCTATTAAGCCTACATTGGTGTTCATAGTGGATAGCGATTGAAAGGATTCATAACAGTACTGCGAAGATATCAAGCAGCACTAAATCTAGGGAATTCAAGGTTACCATAATAAACATTCTAAAAGTGTTTTTCTAAAATTCTCTGTTTCATTCTAATAAGTCTACAATAGTATTCTTTGTGGAAAGAGCTTTATCGCATTCATACAAGCAATGAGGAGATTGCAATACCTAGTAACTATGTCATCTTATATAATTATAACAAACATCTACTTACTGTTTTTCCATAATTCTACCTAGCATACTTTTAAGCTTACATTGCTGTTATTAGTGGACAGCGATTGAACGGATTCATAGCAGTACTGCATATTGATGAAGCAGGACTAAATCTATGTAATTCAAGGTAACCATAACAAACATTCGCTAAGTGTTTTTCTAGAATTCTTGGTTTAATTCTAATCTGTTTACATTGGCATTCTTTATGTAAAGAGGTTGATCGAATTCATACAAGAAATGACAAGATAGCAATGCCTAGTAACTATGTAATCTTTTATAATTATAACAAACATCTACTTACTGTTTTTCCAGAATTCTACGTAGCATTCTATAAAGGTTACATTGGTGTTCATAGTGGATAGCGATTGAAAGGATTCATAACAGTACTGCGGAGATATCAAGCAGCACTAAATCTAGGGAATTCAAGGTTACCATAATAAACATTCTCTAAGTGTTTTTCTATAATTCTCTGTTTCATTCTAATGAGTTTACAATACCATTCTTTATGGAAAGAGATTGATCGAATTTATACAAGAAATGATAAGATAGCAATACCTAGTAACTATGTAATCGTATATAATTATAGCAAACATCTACTTACGGTTTTTCCACAATTCTACGCAGCATTCTATTAAGCCTACATTGGTGTTCATAGTGGATAGCGGAAAGCGATTGAAAGGATTCATATTAGTCCTGTGGAGAAAATAAGCAGACCTGAATCTATGTAATTCAAGGTAACCATAATAAACATTCTCTAAGTGTTTTTCTATAATTCTCCGTTTCATTCTAATCAGTTTACAATACCATTCTTTGTGGAAAGAGCTTTATCGGATTCATACAAGCAATGAGGAGATAGCAATACCTAGTAACTATATAATCTTATATAAGTATAAGAAACATCTACTTACTGTTTTTCCATAATTCTACATAGCATTCTTTTAAGCTTACATTGCTGTTATTAGTGGACAGCGATTGAACGGATTCATAGCAGTACTGCATATTGATCAAGCAGGACTAAATCTATGTAATTCAAGGTAACCATAACAAACATTCGCTAAGTGTTTTTCTAAAATTCTTCATTTAATTCTAATCTGTTTACATTGGCATTCTTTATGTAAAGAGGTTGATCGAATTCATACAAGAAATGACAAGATAGCAATACCTACTAACTATGTAATCTTATATAATTATAACTAACATTACTGTTTTTCCACAATTCTACGTAGCATTCTATTAAGCCTACATTGGTGTTCATAGTGGATAGCGATTGAAAGGATTCATAACAGTAAAGCGCAGCTATCAAGCAGCACTAAATCTAGGTAATTCATGGTTACCATAATAAACATTCTCTAAGTGTTTTTCTATAATTCTCCGTTTCATTCTAATCAGTTTACAATACCATTCTTTGTGGAAAGAGCTTTATCGGATTCATACAAGCAATGAGGAGATAGCAATACCTAGTAGCTATATAATCTTATATAAGTATAAGAAACATCTACTTACTGTTTTTCCATAATTCTACATAGCATTCTATTAAGCTTACATTGGTGTCCATAATGGATAGGGATTGAAAGGATTCATATTAGTCCTGTGGAGAAAATTAGCAGAACTGAATCTATGTAATTCAAGGTAACCATAATAAACATTCTAAAAGTGTTTTTCTAAAATTCTCTGTTTCATTCTAATCAGTCTACAATAGTATTCTTTGTGGAAAGAGCTTTATCGCATTCATACAAGCAATGAGGAGATTGCAATACCTAGTAACTATGTCATCTTATATAATTATAACAAACATCTACTTACTGTTTTTCCATAATTCTACCTAGCATACTTTTAAGCTTACATTGCTGTTATTAGTGGACAGCGATTGAACGGATTCATAGCAGTACTGCATATTGATGAAGCAGGACTAAATCTATGTAATTCAAGGTAACCATAACAAACATTCGCTAAGTGTTTTTCTAAAATGCTTCGTTTAATTCTAATCTGTTTACTTTGGCATTCTTTATGTAAAGAGGTTGATCGAATTCATACAAGAAATGACAAGATAGCAATGCCTAGTAACTATGTAATCTTTTATAATTATAACAAACATCTACTTACTGTTTTTCCAGAATTCTACGTAGCATTCTATAAAGGTTACATTGGTGTTCATAGTGGATAGCGATTGAAAGGATTCATAACAGTACTGCGGAGATATCAAGCAGCACTAAATCTAGGGAATTCAAGGTTACCATAATAAACATTCTCTAAGTGTTTTTCTATAATTCTCTGTTTCATTCTAATGAGTTTACAATACCATTCTTTATGGAAAGAGATTGATCGAATTTATACAAGAAATGACAAGATAGCAATACCTAGTAACTATGTAATCGTATATAATTACAGCAAACATCTACTTACGGTTTTTCCACAATTCTACGCAGCATTCTATTAAGCCTACATTGGTGTTCATAGTGGATAGCGGAAAGCGATTGAAAGGATTCATATTAGTCCTGTGGAGAAAATAAGCAGAACTGAATCTATGTAATTCAAGGTAACCATAATAAACATTCTATAAGTGTTTTTCTAAAATTCTCTGTTTCATTCTAATCAGTCTACAATAGCATTCTTTGTGGAAAGAGCTTTATCGGATTCATACAAGCAACGAGGAGATAGCAATACCTAGTAACTATATAATCTTAAATAATTATAACAAACATCTACTTACTGTTTTTCCATAATTCTACATAGCATTCTTTTAAGCTTACATTGCTGTTATTAGTGGACAGCGATTGAACGGATTCATAGCAGTACTGCATATTGATCAAGCAGGACTAAATCTATGTAATTCAAGGTAACCATAACAAACATTCGCTAAGTGTTTTTCTAAAATTCTTCGTTTAATTCTAATCTGTTTACATTGGCATTCTTTATGTAAAGAGGTTGATCGAATTCATACAAGAAATGACAAGATAGCAATACCTACTAACTATGTAATCTTATATAATTATAACTAACATTACTGTTTTTCCACAATTCTACGTAGCATTCTATTAAGCCTACATTGGTGTTCATAGTGGATAGCGATTGAAAGGATTCATAACAGTAAAGCGCAGCTATCAAGCAGCACTAAATCTAGGTAATTCATGGTTACCATAATAAACATTCTCTAAGTGTTTTTCTATAATTCTCCGTTTCATTCTAATCAGTTTACAATACCATTCTTTGTGGAAAGAGCTTTATTGGATTCATACAAGCAATGAGGAGATAGCAATACCTAGTAACTATATAATCTTATATAAGTATAAGAAACATCTACTTACTGTTTTTCCATAATTCTACATAGCATTCTATTAAGCTTACATTGGTGTCCATAATGGATAGGGATTGAAAGGATTCATATTAGTCCTGTGGAGAAAATAAGCAGAACTGAATCTATGTAATTCAAGTTAACCATAATAAACATTCTAAAAGTGTTTTTCTAAAATTCTCTGTTTCATTCTAATAAGTCTACAATAGCATTCTTTGTGGAAAGAGCTTTATCGGATTCATACAAGCAATGAGGAGATTGCAATACCTAGTAACTATGTCATGTTATATAATTATAACAAACATCTACTTACTGTTTTTCCATAATTCTACCTAGCATACTTTTAAGCTTACATTGCTGTTATTAGTGGACAGCGATTGAACGGATTCATAGCAGTACTGCATATTGTTGAAGCAGGACTAAATCTATGTAATTCAAGGTAACCATAACAAACATTCGCTAAGTGTTTTTCTAAAATTCTTCGTTTAATTCTAATCTGTTTACATTGGCATCCTTTATGTAAAGAGGTTGATCGAATTCATACAAGAAATGACAAGATAGCAATGCCTACTAACTATGTAATCTTATATAATTATAACTAACATTACTGTTTTTCCACAATTCTACGTAGCATTCTATTAAGCCTACATTGGTGTTCATAGTGGATAGCGATTGAAAGGATTCATAACAGTAATGCGAAGATATCAAGCAGCACTAAATCTAGGGAATTCAAGGTTACCATAATAAACATTCTCTAAGTGTTTTTCTATAATTCTCTGTTTCATTCTAATGAGTTTACAATACCATTCTTTATGGAAAGAGATTGATCGAATTTATACAAGAAATGACAAGATAGCAATACCTAGTAACTATGTAATCGTATATAATTACAGCAAACATCTACTTACGGTTTTTCCACAATTCTACGCAGCATTCTATTAAGCCTACATTGGTGTTCATAGTGGATAGCGGAAAGCGATTGAAAGGATTCATATTAGTCCTGTGGAGAAAATAAGCAGAACTGAATCTATGTAATTCAAGGTAACCATAATAAACATTCTATAAGTGTTTTTCTAAAATTCTCTGTTTCATTCTAATCAGTCTACAATAGCATTCTTTGTGGAAAGAGCTTTATCGGATTCATACAAGCAACGAGGAGATAGCAATACCTAGTAACTATATAATCTTAAATAATTATAACAAACATCTACTTACTGTTTTTCCATAATTCTACATAGCATTCTTTTAAGCTTACATTGCTGTTATTAGTGGACAGCGATTGAACGGATTCATAGCAGTACTGCATATTGATCAAGCAGGACTAAATCTATGTAATTCAAGGTAACCATAACAAACATTCGCTAAGTGTTTTTCTAAAATTCTTCGTTTAATTCTAATCTGTTTACATTGGCATTCTTTATGTAAAGAGGTTGATCGAATTCATACAAGAAATGACAAGATAGCAATACCTACTAACTATGTAATCTTATATAATTATAACTAACATTACTGTTTTTCCACAATTCTACGTAGCATTCTATTAAGCCTACATTGGTGTTCATAGTGGATAGCGATTGAAAGGATTCATAACAGTAAAGCACAGCTATCAAGCAGCACTAAATCTAGGTAATTCATGGTTACCATAATAAACATTCTCTAAGTGTTTTTCTATAATTCTCCGTTTCATTCTAATCAGTTTACAATACCATTCTTTGTGGAAAGAGCTTTATCGGATTCATACAAGCAATGAGGAGATAGCAATACCTAGTAACTATATAATCTTATATAAGAAACATCTACTTACTGTTTTTCCATAATTCTACATAGCATTCTATTAAGCTTACATTGGTGTCAATAATGGATAGGGATTGAAAGGATTCATATTAGTCCTGTGGAGAAAATAAGCAGAACTGAATCTATGTAATTCAAGGTAACCATAATAAACATTCTAAAAGTGTTTTTCTAAAATTCTCTGTTTCATTCTAATCAGTCTACAATAGTATTCTTTGTGGAAAGAGCTTTATCGCATTCATACAAGCAATGAGGAGATTGCAATACCTAGTAACTATGTCATCTTATATAATTATAACAAACATCTACTTACTGTTTTTCCATAATTCTACCTAGCATACTTTTAAGCTTACATTGCTGTTATTAGTGGACAGCGATTGAACGGATTCATAGCAGTACTGCATATTGATGAAGCAGGACTAAATCTATGTAATTCAAGGTAACCATAACAAACATTCGCTAAGTGTTTTTCTAAAATTCTTCGTTTAATTCTAATCTGTTTACATTGGCATTCTTTATGTAAAGAGGTTGATCGAATTCATACAAGAAATGACAAGATAGCAATGCCTAGTAACTATGTAATCTTTTATAATTATAACAAACATCTACTTACTGTTTTTCCAGAATTCTACGTAGCATTCTATAAAGGTTACATTGGTGTTCATAGTGGATAGCGATTGAAAGGATTCATAACAGTACTGCGAAGATATCAAGCAGCACTAAATCTAGGGAATTCAAGGTTACCATAATAAACATTCTCTAAGTGTTTTTCTATAATTCTCTGTTTCATTCTAATGAGTTTACAATACCATTCTTTATGGAAAGAGATTGATCGAATTTATACAAGAAATGACAAGATAGCAATACCTAGTAACTATGTAATCGTATATAATTACAGCAAACATCTACTTACGGTTTTTCCACAATTCTACGCAGCATTCTATTAAGCCTACATTGGTGTTCATAGTGGATAGCGGAAAGCGATTGAAAGGATTCATATTAGTCCTGTGGAGAAAATAAGCAGACCTGAATCTATGTAATTCAAGGTAACCATAATAAACATTCTATAAGTGTTTTTCTAAAATTCTCTGTTTCATTCTAATCAGTCTACAATACCATTCTTTGTGGAAAGAGCTTTATCGGATTCATACAAGCAATGAGGAGATAGCAATACCTAGTAACTATATAATCTTATATAAGTATAAGAAACATCTACTTACTGTTTTTCCATCATTCTACCTAGCATTCTTTTAAGCTTACATTGCTGTTATTAGTGGACAGCGATTGAACGGATTCATAGCAGTACTGCATATTGATCAAGCAGGACTAAATCTATGTAATTCAAGGTAACCATAACAAACATTCGCTAAGTGTTTTTCTAAAATTCTTCATTTAATTCTAATCTGTTTACATTGGCATTCTTTATGTAAAGAGGTTGATCGAATTCATACAAGAAATGACAAGATAGCAATACCTACTAACTATGTAATCTTATATAATTATAACTAACATTACTGTTTTTCCACAATTCTACGTAGCATTCTATTAAGCCTACATTGGTGTTCATAGTGGATAGCGATTGAAAGGATTCATAACAGTAAAGCGCAGCTATCAAGCAGCACTAAATCTAGGTAATTCATGGTTACCATAATAAACATTCTCTAAGTGTTTTTCTATAATTCTCCGTTTCATTCTAATCAGTTTACAATACCATTCTTTGTGGAAAGAGCTTTATCGGATTCATACAAGCAATGAGGAGATAGCAATACCTAGTAGCTATATAATCTTATATAAGTATAAGAAACATCTACTTACTGTTTTTCCATAATTCTACATAGCATTCTATTAAGCTTACATTGGTGTCCATAATGGATAGGGATTGAAAGGATTCATATTAGTCCTGTGGAGAAAATTAGCAGAACTGAATCTATGTAATTCAAGGTAACCATAATAAACATTCTAAAAGTGTTTTTCTAAAATTCTCTGTTTCATTCTAATCAGTCTACAATAGTATTCTTTGTGGAAAGAGCTTTATCGCATTCATACAAGCAATGAGGAGATTGCAATACCTAGTAACTATGTCATCTTATATAATTATAACAAACATCTACTTACTGTTTTTCCATAATTCTACCTAGCATACTTTTAAGCTTACATTGCTGTTATTAGTGGACAGCGATTGAACGGATTCATAGCAGTACTGCATATTGATGAAGCAGGACTAAATCTATGTAATTCAAGGTAACCATAACAAACATTCGCTAAGTGTTTTTCTAAAATGCTTCGTTTAATTCTAATCTGTTTACTTTGGCATTCTTTATGTAAAGAGGTTGATCGAATTCATACAAGAAATGACAAGATAGCAATGCCTAGTAACTATGTAATCTTTTATAATTATAACAAACATCTACTTACTGTTTTTCCAGAATTCTACGTAGCATTCTATAAAGGTTACATTGGTGTTCATAGTGGATAGCGATTGAAAGGATTCATAACAGTACTGCGGAGATATCAAGCAGCACTAAATCTAGGGAATTCAAGGTTACCATAATAAACATTCTCTAAGTGTTTTTCTATAATTCTCTGTTTCATTCTAATGAGTTTACAATACCATTCTTTATGGAAAGAGATTGATCGAATTTATACAAGAAATGACAAGATAGCAATACCTAGTAACTATGTAATCGTATATAATTACAGCAAACATCTACTTACGGTTTTTCCACAATTCTACGCAGCATTCTATTAAGCCTACATTGGTGTTCATAGTGGATAGCGGAAAGCGATTGAAAGGATTCATATTAGTCCTGTGGAGAAAATAAGCAGAACTGAATCTATGTAATTCAAGGTAACCATAATAAACATTCTATAAGTGTTTTTCTAAAATTCTCTGTTTCATTCTAATCAGTCTACAATAGCATTCTTTGTGGAAAGAGCTTTATCGGATTCATACAAGCAACGAGGAGATAGCAATACCTAGTAACTATATAATCTTAAATAATTATAACAAACATCTACTTACTGTTTTTCCATAATTCTACATAGCATTCTTTTAAGCTTACATTGCTGTTATTAGTGGACAGCGATTGAACGGATTCATAGCAGTACTGCATATTGATCAAGCAGGACTAAATCTATGTAATTCAAGGTAACCATAACAAACATTCGCTAAGTGTTTTTCTAAAATTCTTCGTTTAATTCTAATCTGTTTACATTGGCATTCTTTATGTAAAGAGGTTGATCGAATTCATACAAGAAATGACAAGATAGCAATACCTACTAACTATGTAATCTTATATAATTATAACTAACATTACTGTTTTTCCACAATTCTACGTAGCATTCTATTAAGCCTACATTGGTGTTCATAGTGGATAGCGATTGAAAGGATTCATAACAGTAAAGCGCAGCTATCAAGCAGCACTAAATCTAGGTAATTCATGGTTACCATAATAAACATTCTCTAAGTGTTTTTCTATAATTCTCCGTTTCATTCTAATCAGTTTACAATACCATTCTTTGTGGAAAGAGCTTTATTGGATTCATACAAGCAATGAGGAGATAGCAATACCTAGTAACTATATAATCTTATATAAGTATAAGAAACATCTACTTACTGTTTTTCCATAATTCTACATAGCATTCTATTAAGCTTACATTGGTGTCCATAATGGATAGGGATTGAAAGGATTCATATTAGTCCTGTGGAGAAAATAAGCAGAACTGAATCTATGTAATTCAAGTTAACCATAATAAACATTCTAAAAGTGTTTTTCTAAAATTCTCTGTTTCATTCTAATAAGTCTACAATAGCATTCTTTGTGGAAAGAGCTTTATCGGATTCATACAAGCAATGAGGAGATTGCAATACCTAGTAACTATGTCATGTTATATAATTATAACAAACATCTACTTACTGTTTTTCCATAATTCTACCTAGCATACTTTTAAGCTTACATTGCTGTTATTAGTGGACAGCGATTGAACGGATTCATAGCAGTACTGCATATTGTTGAAGCAGGACTAAATCTATGTAATTCAAGGTAACCATAACAAACATTCGCTAAGTGTTTTTCTAAAATTCTTCGTTTAATTCTAATCTGTTTACATTGGCATCCTTTATGTAAAGAGGTTGATCGAATTCATACAAGAAATGACAAGATAGCAATGCCTACTAACTATGTAATCTTATATAATTATAACTAACATTACTGTTTTTCCACAATTCTACGTAGCATTCTATTAAGCCTACATTGGTGTTCATAGTGGATAGCGATTGAAAGGATTCATAACAGTACTGCGAAGATATCAAGCAGCACTAAATCTAGGGAATTCAAGGTTACCATAATAAACATTCTCTAAGTGTTTTTCTATAATTCTCTGTTTCATTCTAATGAGTTTACAATACCATTCTTTATGGAAAGAGATTGATCGAATTTATACAAGAAATGACAAGATAGCAATACCTAGTAACTATGTAATCGTATATAATTACAGCAAACATCTACTTACGGTTTTTCCACAATTCTACGCAGCATTCTATTAAGCCTACATTGGTGTTCATAGTGGATAGCGGAAAGCGATTGAAAGGATTCATATTAGTCCTGTGGAGAAAATAAGCAGAACTGAATCTATGTAATTCAAGGTAACCATAATAAACATTCTATAAGTGTTTTTCTAAAATTCTCTGTTTCATTCTAATCAGTCTACAATAGCATTCTTTGTGGAAAGAGCTTTATCGGATTCATACAAGCAACGAGGAGATAGCAATACCTAGTAACTATATAATCTTAAATAATTATAACAAACATCTACTTACTGTTTTTCCATAATTCTACATAGCATTCTTTTAAGCTTACATTGCTGTTATTAGTGGACAGCGATTGAACGGATTCATAGCAGTACTGCATATTGATCAAGCAGGACTAAATCTATGTAATTCAAGGTAACCATAACAAACATTCGCTAAGTGTTTTTCTAAAATTCTTCGTTTAATTCTAATCTGTTTACATTGGCATTCTTTATGTAAAGAGGTTGATCGAATTCATACAAGAAATGACAAGATAGCAATACCTACTAACTATGTAATCTTATATAATTATAACTAACATTACTGTTTTTCCACAATTCTACGTAGCATTCTATTAAGCCTACATTGGTGTTCATAGTGGATAGCGATTGAAAGGATTCATAACAGTAAAGCACAGCTATCAAGCAGCACTAAATCTAGGTAATTCATGGTTACCATAATAAACATTCTCTAAGTGTTTTTCTATAATTCTCCGTTTCATTCTAATCAGTTTACAATACCATTCTTTGTGGAAAGAGCTTTATCGGATTCATACAAGCAATGAGGAGATAGCAATACCTAGTAACTATATAATCTTATATAAGAAACATCTACTTACTGTTTTTCCATAATTCTACATAGCATTCTATTAAGCTTACATTGGTGTCAATAATGGATAGGGATTGAAAGGATTCATATTAGTCCTGTGGAGAAAATAAGCAGAACTGAATCTATGTAATTCAAGGTAACCATAATAAACATTCTAAAAGTGTTTTTCTAAAATTCTCTGTTTCATTCTAATAAGTCTACAATAGTATTCTTTGTGGAAAGAGCTTTATCGCATTCATACAAGCAATGAGGAGATTGCAATACCTAGTAACTATGTCATCTTATATAATTATAACAAACATCTACTTACTGTTTTTCCATAATTCTACCTAGCATACTTTTAAGCTTACATTGCTGTTATTAGTGGACAGCGATTGAACGGATTCATAGCAGTACTGCATATTGATGAAGCAGGACTAAATCTATGTAATTCAAGGTAACCATAACAAACATTCGCTAAGTGTTTTTCTAAAATTCTTCGTTTAATTCTAATCTGTTTACATTGGCATTCTTTATGTAAAGAGGTTGATCGAATTCATACAAGAAATGACAAGATAGCAATGCCTAGTAACTATGTAATCTTTTATAATTATAACAAACATCTACTTACTGTTTTTCCAGAATTCTACGTAGCATTCTATAAAGGTTACATTGGTGTTCATAGTGGATAGCGATTGAAAGGATTCATAACAGTACTGCGAAGATATCAAGCAGCACTAAATCTAGGGAATTCAAGGTTACCATAATAAACATTCTCTAAGTGTTTTTCTATAATTCTCTGTTTCATTCTAATGAGTTTACAATACCATTCTTTATGGAAAGAGATTGATCGAATTTATACAAGAAATGACAAGATAGCAATACCTAGTAACTATGTAATCGTATATAATTACAGCAAACATCTACTTACGGTTTTTCCACAATTCTACGCAGCATTCTATTAAGCCTACATTGGTGTTCATAGTGGATAGCGGAAAGCGATTGAAAGGATTCATATTAGTCCTGTGGAGAAAATAAGCAGACCTGAATCTATGTAATTCAAGGTAACCATAATAAACATTCTATAAGTGTTTTTCTAAAATTCTCTGTTTCATTCTAATCAGTCTACAATACCATTCTTTGTGGAAAGAGCTTTATCGGATTCATACAAGCAACGAGGAGATAGCAATACCTAGTAACTATATAATCTTATATAAGTATAAGAAACATCTACTTACTGTTTTTCCATCATTCTACATAGCATTCTTTTAAGCTTACATTGCTGTTATTAGTGGACAGCGATTGAACGGATTCATAGCAGTACTGCATATTGATCAAGCAGGACTAAATCTATGTAATTCAAGGTAACCATAACAAACATTCGCTAAGTGTTTTTCTAAAATTCTTCATTTAATTCTAATCTGTTTACATTGGCATTCTTTATGTAAAGAGGTTGATCGAATTCATACAAGAAATGACAAGATAGCAATACCTACTAACTATGTAATCTTATATAATTATAACTAACATTACTGTTTTTCCACAATTCTACGTAGCATTCTATTAAGCCTACATTGGTGTTCATAGTGGATAGCGATTGAAAGGATTCATAACAGTAAAGCGCAGCTATCAAGCAGCACTAAATCTAGGTAATTCATGGTTACCATAATAAACATTCTCTAAGTGTTTTTCTATAATTCTCCGTTTCATTCTAATCAGTTTACAATACCATTCTTTGTGGAAAGAGCTTTATCGGATTCATACAAGCAATGAGGAGATAGCAATACCTAGTAGCTATATAATCTTATATAAGTATAAGAAACATCTACTTACTGTTTTTCCATAATTCTACATAGCATTCTATTAAGCTTACATTGGTGTCCATAATGGATAGGGATTGAAAGGATTCATATTAGTCCTGTGGAGAAAATTAGCAGAACTGAATCTATGTAATTCAAGGTAACCATAATAAACATTCTAAAAGTGTTTTTCTAAAATTCTCTGTTTCATTCTAATCAGTCTACAATAGTATTCTTTGTGGAAAGAGCTTTATCGCATTCATACAAGCAATGAGGAGATTGCAATACCTAGTAACTATGTCATCTTATATAATTATAACAAACATCTACTTACTGTTTTTCCATAATTCTACCTAGCATACTTTTAAGCTTACATTGCTGTTATTAGTGGACAGCGATTGAACGGATTCATAGCAGTACTGCATATTGATGAAGCAGGACTAAATCTATGTAATTCAAGGTAACCATAACAAACATTCGCTAAGTGTTTTTCTAAAATGCTTCGTTTAATTCTAATCTGTTTACTTTGGCATTCTTTATGTAAAGAGGTTGATCGAATTCATACAAGAAATGACAAGATAGCAATGCCTAGTAACTATGTAATCTTTTATAATTATAACAAACATCTACTTACTGTTTTTCCAGAATTCTACGTAGCATTCTATAAAGGTTACATTGGTGTTCATAGTGGATAGCGATTGAAAGGATTCATAACAGTACTGCGGAGATATCAAGCAGCACTAAATCTAGGGAATTCAAGGTTACCATAATAAACATTCTCTAAGTGTTTTTCTATAATTCTCTGTTTCATTCTAATGAGTTTACAATACCATTCTTTATGGAAAGAGATTGATCGAATTTATACAAGAAATGACAAGATAGCAATACCTAGTAACTATGTAATCGTATATAATTACAGCAAACATCTACTTACGGTTTTTCCACAATTCTACGCAGCATTCTATTAAGCCTACATTGGTGTTCATAGTGGATAGCGGAAAGCGATTGAAAGGATTCATATTAGTCCTGTGGAGAAAATAAGCAGAACTGAATCTATGTAATTCAAGGTAACCATAATAAACATTCTATAAGTGTTTTTCTAAAATTCTCTGTTTCATTCTAATCAGTCTACAATAGCATTCTTTGTGGAAAGAGCTTTATCGGATTCATACAAGCAACGAGGAGATAGCAATACCTAGTAACTATATAATCTTAAATAATTATAACAAACATCTACTTACTGTTTTTCCATAATTCTACATAGCATTCTTTTAAGCTTACATTGCTGTTATTAGTGGACAGCGATTGAACGGATTCATAGCAGTACTGCATATTGATCAAGCAGGACTAAATCTATGTAATTCAAGGTAACCATAACAAACATTCGCTAAGTGTTTTTCTAAAATTCTTCGTTTAATTCTAATCTGTTTACATTGGCATTCTTTATGTAAAGAGGTTGATCGAATTCATACAAGAAATGACAAGATAGCAATACCTACTAACTATGTAATCTTATATAATTATAACTAACATTACTGTTTTTCCACAATTCTACGTAGCATTCTATTAAGCCTACATTGGTGTTCATAGTGGATAGCGATTGAAAGGATTCATAACAGTAAAGCGCAGCTATCAAGCAGCACTAAATCTAGGTAATTCATGGTTACCATAATAAACATTCTCTAAGTGTTTTTCTATAATTCTCCGTTTCATTCTAATCAGTTTACAATACCATTCTTTGTGGAAAGAGCTTTATCGGATTCATACAAGCAATGAGGAGATAGCAATACCTAGTAGCTATATAATCTTATATAAGTATAAGAAACATCTACTTACTGTTTTTCCATAATTCTACATAGCATTCTATTAAGCTTACATTGGTGTCCATAATGGATAGGGATTGAAAGGATTCATATTAGTCCTGTGGAGAAAATTAGCAGAACTGAATCTATGTAATTCAAGGTAACCATAATAAACATTCTAAAAGTGTTTTTCTAAAATTCTCTGTTTCATTCTAATCAGTCTACAATAGTATTCTTTGTGGAAAGAGCTTTATCGCATTCATACAAGCAATGAGGAGATTGCAATACCTAGTAACTATGTCATCTTATATAATTATAACAAACATCTACTTACTGTTTTTCCATAATTCTACCTAGCATACTTTTAAGCTTACATTGCTGTTATTAGTGGACAGCGATTGAACGGATTCATAGCAGTACTGCATATTGATGAAGCAGGACTAAATCTATGTAATTCAAGGTAACCATAACAAACATTCGCTAAGTGTTTTTCTAAAATGCTTCGTTTAATTCTAATCTGTTTACTTTGGCATTCTTTATGTAAAGAGGTTGATCGAATTCATACAAGAAATGACAAGATAGCAATGCCTAGTAACTATGTAATCTTTTATAATTATAACAAACATCTACTTACTGTTTTTCCAGAATTCTACGTAGCATTCTATAAAGGTTACATTGGTGTTCATAGTGGATAGCGATTGAAAGGATTCATAACAGTACTGCGGAGATATCAAGCAGCACTAAATCTAGGGAATTCAAGGTTACCATAATAAACATTCTCTAAGTGTTTTTCTATAATTCTCTGTTTCATTCTAATGAGTTTACAATACCATTCTTTATGGAAAGAGATTGATCGAATTTATACAAGAAATGACAAGATAGCAATACCTAGTAACTATGTAATCGTATATAATTACAGCAAACATCTACTTACGGTTTTTCCACAATTCTACGCAGCATTCTATTAAGCCTACATTGGTGTTCATAGTGGATAGCGGAAAGCGATTGAAAGGATTCATATTAGTCCTGTGGAGAAAATAAGCAGAACTGAATCTATGTAATTCAAGGTAACCATAATAAACATTCTATAAGTGTTTTTCTAAAATTCTCTGTTTCATTCTAATCAGTCTACAATAGCATTCTTTGTGGAAAGAGCTTTATCGGATTCATACAAGCAACGAGGAGATAGCAATACCTAGTAACTATATAATCTTAAATAATTATAACAAACATCTACTTACTGTTTTTCCATAATTCTACATAGCATTCTTTTAAGCTTACATTGCTGTTATTAGTGGACAGCGATTGAACGGATTCATAGCAGTACTGCATATTGATCAAGCAGGACTAAATCTATGTAATTCAAGGTAACCATAACAAACATTCGCTAAGTGTTTTTCTAAAATTCTTCGTTTAATTCTAATCTGTTTACATTGGCATTCTTTATGTAAAGAGGTTGATCGAATTCATACAAGAAATGACAAGATAGCAATACCTACTAACTATGTAATCTTATATAATTATAACTAACATTACTGTTTTTCCACAATTCTACGTAGCATTCTATTAAGCCTACATTGGTGTTCATAGTGGATAGCGATTGAAAGGATTCATAACAGTAAAGCGCAGCTATCAAGCAGCACTAAATCTAGGTAATTCATGGTTACCATAATAAACATTCTCTAAGTGTTTTTCTATAATTCTCCGTTTCATTCTAATCAGTTTACAATACCATTCTTTGTGGAAAGAGCTTTATCGGATTCATACAAGCAATGAGGAGATAGCAATACCTAGTAGCTATATAATCTTATATAAGTATAAGAAACATCTACTTACTGTTTTTCCATAATTCTACATAGCATTCTATTAAGCTTACATTGGTGTCCATAATGGATAGGGATTGAAAGGATTCATATTAGTCCTGTGGAGAAAATTAGCAGAACTGAATCTATGTAATTCAAGGTAACCATAATAAACATTCTAAAAGTGTTTTTCTAAAATTCTCTGTTTCATTCTAATCAGTCTACAATAGTATTCTTTGTGGAAAGAGCTTTATCGCATTCATACAAGCAATGAGGAGATTGCAATACCTAGTAACTATGTCATCTTATATAATTATAACAAACATCTACTTACTGTTTTTCCATAATTCTACCTAGCATACTTTTAAGCTTACATTGCTGTTATTAGTGGACAGCGATTGAACGGATTCATAGCAGTACTGCATATTGATGAAGCAGGACTAAATCTATGTAATTCAAGGTAACCATAACAAACATTCGCTAAGTGTTTTTCTAAAATGCTTCGTTTAATTCTAATCTGTTTACTTTGGCATTCTTTATGTAAAGAGGTTGATCGAATTCATACAAGAAATGACAAGATAGCAATGCCTAGTAACTATGTAATCTTTTATAATTATAACAAACATCTACTTACTGTTTTTCCAGAATTCTACGTAGCATTCTATAAAGGTTACATTGGTGTTCATAGTGGATAGCGATTGAAAGGATTCATAACAGTACTGCGGAGATATCAAGCAGCACTAAATCTAGGGAATTCAAGGTTACCATAATAAACATTCTCTAAGTGTTTTTCTATAATTCTCTGTTTCATTCTAATGAGTTTACAATACCATTCTTTATGGAAAGAGATTGATCGAATTTATACAAGAAATGACAAGATAGCAATACCTAGTAACTATGTAATCGTATATAATTACAGCAAACATCTAGTTACGGTTTTTCCACAATTCTACGCAGCATTCTATTAAGCCTACATTGGTGTTCATAGTGGATAGCGGAAAGCGATTGAAAGGATTCATATTAGTCCTGTGGAGAAAATAAGCAGAACTGAATCTATGTAATTCAAGGTAACCATAATAAACATTCTATAAGTGTTTTTCTAAAATTCTCTGTTTCATTCTAATCAGTCTACAATAGCATTCTTTGTGGAAAGAGCTTTATCGGATTCATACAAGCAACGAGGAGATAGCAATACCTAGTAACTATATAATCTTAAATAATTATAACAAACATCTACTTACTGTTTTTCCATAATTCTACATAGCATTCTTTTAAGCTTACATTGCTGTTATTAGTGGACAGCGATTGAACGGATTCATAGCAGTACTGCATATTGATCAAGCAGGACTAAATCTATGTAATTCAAGGTAACCATAACAAACATTCGCTAAGTGTTTTTCTAAAATTCTTCGTTTAATTCTAATCTGTTTACATTGGCATTCTTTATGTAAAGAGGTTGATCGAATTCATACAAGAAATGACAAGATAGCAATACCTACTAACTATGTAATCTTATATAATTATAACTAACATTACTGTTTTTCCACAATTCTACGTAGCATTCTATTAAGCCTACATTGGTGTTCATAGTGGATAGCGATTGAAAGGATTCATAACAGTAAAGCGCAGCTATCAAGCAGCACTAAATCTAGGTAATTCATGGTTACCATAATAAACATTCTCTAAGTGTTTTTCTATAATTCTCCGTTTCATTCTAATCAGTTTACAATACCATTCTTTGTGGAAAGAGCTTTATCGGATTCATACAAGCAATGAGGAGATAGCAATACCTAGTAGCTATATAATCTTATATAAGTATAAGAAACATCTACTTACTGTTTTTCCATAATTCTACATAGCATTCTATTAAGCTTACATTGGTGTCCATAATGGATAGGGATTGAAAGGATTCATATTAGTCCTGTGGAGAAAATTAGCAGAACTGAATCTATGTAATTCAAGGTAACCATAATAAACATTCTAAAAGTGTTTTTCTAAAATTCTCTGTTTCATTCTAATCAGTCTACAATAGTATTCTTTGTGGAAAGAGCTTTATCGCATTCATACAAGCAATGAGGAGATTGCAATACCTAGTAACTATGTCATCTTATATAATTATAACAAACATCTACTTACTGTTTTTCCATAATTCTACCTAGCATACTTTTAAGCTTACATTGCTGTTATTAGTGGACAGCGATTGAACGGATTCATAGCAGTACTGCATATTGATGAAGCAGGACTAAATCTATGTAATTCAAGGTAACCATAACAAACATTCGCTAAGTGTTTTTCTAAAATGCTTCGTTTAATTCTAATCTGTTTACTTTGGCATTCTTTATGTAAAGAGGTTGATCGAATTCATACAAGAAATGACAAGATAGCAATGCCTAGTAACTATGTAATCTTTTATAATTATAACAAACATCTACTTACTGTTTTTCCAGAATTCTACGTAGCATTCTATAAAGGTTACATTGGTGTTCATAGTGGATAGCGATTGAAAGGATTCATAACAGTACTGCGGAGATATCAAGCAGCACTAAATCTAGGGAATTCAAGGTTACCATAATAAACATTCTCTAAGTGTTTTTCTATAATTCTCTGTTTCATTCTAATGAGTTTACAATACCATTCTTTATGGAAAGAGATTGATCGAATTTATACAAGAAATGACAAGATAGCAATACCTAGTAACTATGTAATCGTATATAATTACAGCAAACATCTACTTACGGTTTTTCCACAATTCTACGCAGCATTCTATTAAGCCTACATTGGTGTTCATAGTGGATAGCGGAAAGCGATTGAAAGGATTCATATTAGTCCTGTGGAGAAAATAAGCAGACCTGAATCTATGTAATTCAAGGTAACCATAATAAACATTCTATAAGTGTTTTTCTAAAATTCTCTGTTTCATTCTAATCAGTCTACAATACCATTCTTTGTGGAAAGAGCTTTATCGGATTCATACAAGCAACGAGGAGATAGCAATACCTAGTAACTATATAATCTTATATAAGTATAAGAAACATCTACTTACTGTTTTTCCATCATTCTACATAGCATTCTTTTAAGCTTACATTGCTGTTATTAGTGGACAGCGATTGAACGGATTCATAGCAGTACTGCATATTGATCAAGCAGGACTAAATCTATGTAATTCAAGGTAACCATAACAAACATTCGCTAAGTGTTTTTCTAAAATTCTTCATTTAATTCTAATCTGTTTACATTGGCATTCTTTATGTAAAGAGGTTGATCGAATTCATACAAGAAATGACAAGATAGCAATACCTACTAACTATGTAATCTTATATAATTATAACTAACATTACTGTTTTTCCACAATTCTACGTAGCATTCTATTAAGCCTACATTGGTGTTCATAGTGGATAGCGATTGAAAGGATTCATAACAGTAAAGCGCAGCTATCAAGCAGCACTAAATCTAGGTAATTCATGGTTACCATAATAAACATTCTCTAAGTGTTTTTCTATAATTCTCCGTTTCATTCTAATCAGTTTACAATACCATTCTTTGTGGAAAGAGCTTTATCGGATTCATACAAGCAATGAGGAGATAGCAATACCTAGTAGCTATATAATCTTATATAAGTATAAGAAACATCTACTTACTGTTTTTCCATAATTCTACATAGCATTCTATTAAGCTTACATTGGTGTCCATAATGGATAGGGATTGAAAGGATTCATATTAGTCCTGTGTAGAAAATTAGCAGAACTGAATCTATGTAATTCAAGGTAACCATAATAAACATTCTAAAAGTGTTTTTCTAAAATTCTCTGTTTCATTCTAATCAGTCTACAATAGTATTCTTTGTGGAAAGAGCTTTATCGCATTCATACAAGCAATGAGGAGATTGCAATACCTAGTAACTATGTCATCTTATATAATTATAACAAACATCTACTTACTGTTTTTCCATAATTCTACCTAGCATACTTTTAAGCTTACATTGCTGTTATTAGTGGACAGCGATTGAACGGATTCATAGCAGTACTGCATATTGATGAAGCAGGACTAAATCTATGTAATTCAAGGTAACCATAACAAACATTCGCTAAGTGTTTTTCTAAAATGCTTCGTTTAATTCTAATCTGTTTACTTTGGCATTCTTTATGTAAAGAGGTTGATCGAATTCATACAAGAAATGACAAGATAGCAATGCCTAGTAACTATGTAATCTTTTATAATTATAACAAACATCTACTTACTGTTTTTCCAGAATTCTACGTAGCATTCTATAAAGGTTACATTGGTGTTCATAGTGGATAGCGATTGAAAGGATTCATAACAGTACTGCGGAGATATCAAGCAGCACTAAATCTAGGGAATTCAAGGTTACCATAATAAACATTCTCTAAGTGTTTTTCTATAATTCTCTGTTTCATTCTAATGAGTTTACAATACCATTCTTTATGGAAAGAGATTGATCGAATTTATACAAGAAATGACAAGATAGCAATACCTAGTAACTATGTAATCGTATATAATTACAGCAAACATCTACTTACGGTTTTTCCACAATTCTACGCAGCATTCTATTAAGCCTACATTGGTGTTCATAGTGGATAGCGGAAAGCGATTGAAAGGATTCATATTAGTCCTGTGGAGAAAATAAGCAGAACTGAATCTATGTAATTCAAGGTAACCATAATAAACATTCTATAAGTGTTTTTCTAAAATTCTCTGTTTCATTCTAATCAGTCTACAATAGCATTCTTTGTGGAAAGAGCTTTATCGGATTCATACAAGCAACGAGGAGATAGCAATACCTAGTAACTATATAATCTTAAATAATTATAACAAACATCTACTTACTGTTTTTCCATAATTCTACATAGCATTCTTTTAAGCTTACATTGCTGTTATTAGTGGACAGCGATTGAACGGATTCATAGCAGTACTGCATATTGATCAAGCAGGACTAAATCTATGTAATTCAAGGTAACCATAACAAACATTCGCTAAGTGTTTTTCTAAAATTCTTCGTTTAATTCTAATCTGTTTACATTGGCATTCTTTATGTAAAGAGGTTGATCGAATTCATACAAGAAATGACAAGATAGCAATACCTACTAACTATGTAATCTTATATAATTATAACTAACATTACTGTTTTTCCACAATTCTACGTAGCATTCTATTAAGCCTACATTGGTGTTCATAGTGGATAGCGATTGAAAGGATTCATAACAGTAAAGCGCAGCTATCAAGCAGCACTAAATCTAGGTAATTCATGGTTACCATAATAAACATTCTCTAAGTGTTTTTCTATAATTCTCCGTTTCATTCTAATCAGTTTACAATACCATTCTTTGTGGAAAGAGCTTTATCGGATTCATACAAGCAATGAGGAGATAGCAATACCTAGTAGCTATATAATCTTATATAAGTATAAGAAACATCTACTTACTGTTTTTCCATAATTCTACATAGCATTCTATTAAGCTTACATTGGTGTCCATAATGGATAGGGATTGAAAGGATTCATATTAGTCCTGTGGAGAAAATTAGCAGAACTGAATCTATGTAATTCAAGGTAACCATAATAAACATTCTAAAAGTGTTTTTCTAAAATTCTCTGTTTCATTCTAATCAGTCTACAATAGTATTCTTTGTGGAAAGAGCTTTATCGCATTCATACAAGCAATGAGGAGATTGCAATACCTAGTAACTATGTCATCTTATATAATTATAACAAACATCTACTTACTGTTTTTCCATAATTCTACCTAGCATACTTTTAAGCTTACATTGCTGTTATTAGTGGACAGCGATTGAACGGATTCATAGCAGTACTGCATATTGATGAAGCAGGACTAAATCTATGTAATTCAAGGTAACCATAACAAACATTCGCTAAGTGTTTTTCTAAAATGCTTCGTTTAATTCTAATCTGTTTACTTTGGCATTCTTTATGTAAAGAGGTTGATCGAATTCATACAAGAAATGACAAGATAGCAATGCCTAGTAACTATGTAATCTTTTATAATTATAACAAACATCTACTTACTGTTTTTCCAGAATTCTACGTAGCATTCTATAAAGGTTACATTGGTGTTCATAGTGGATAGCGATTGAAAGGATTCATAACAGTACTGCGGAGATATCAAGCAGCACTAAATCTAGGGAATTCAAGGTTACCATAATAAACATTCTCTAAGTGTTTTTCTATAATTCTCTGTTTCATTCTAATGAGTTTACAATACCATTCTTTATGGAAAGAGATTGATCGAATTTATACAAGAAATGACAAGATAGCAATACCTAGTAACTATGTAATCGTATATAATTACAGCAAACATCTAGTTACGGTTTTTCCACAATTCTACGCAGCATTCTATTAAGCCTACATTGGTGTTCATAGTGGATAGCGGAAAGCGATTGAAAGGATTCATATTAGTCCTGTGGAGAAAATAAGCAGAACTGAATCTATGTAATTCAAGGTAACCATAATAAACATTCTATAAGTGTTTTTCTAAAATTCTCTGTTTCATTCTAATCAGTCTACAATAGCATTCTTTGTGGAAAGAGCTTTATCGGATTCATACAAGCAACGAGGAGATAGCAATACCTAGTAACTATATAATCTTAAATAATTATAACAAACATCTACTTACTGTTTTTCCATAATTCTACATAGCATTCTTTTAAGCTTACATTGCTGTTATTAGTGGACAGCGATTGAACGGATTCATAGCAGTACTGCATATTGATCAAGCAGGACTAAATCTATGTAATTCAAGGTAACCATAACAAACATTCGCTAAGTGTTTTTCTAAAATTCTTCGTTTAATTCTAATCTGTTTACATTGGCATTCTTTATGTAAAGAGGTTGATCGAATTCATACAAGAAATGACAAGATAGCAATACCTACTAACTATGTAATCTTATATAATTATAACTAACATTACTGTTTTTCCACAATTCTACGTAGCATTCTATTAAGCCTACATTGGTGTTCATAGTGGATAGCGATTGAAAGGATTCATAACAGTAAAGCGCAGCTATCAAGCAGCACTAAATCTAGGTAATTCATGGTTACCATAATAAACATTCTCTAAGTGTTTTTCTATAATTCTCCGTTTCATTCTAATCAGTTTACAATACCATTCTTTGTGGAAAGAGCTTTATCGGATTCATACAAGCAATGAGGAGATAGCAATACCTAGTAGCTATATAATCTTATATAAGTATAAGAAACATCTACTTACTGTTTTTCCATAATTCTACATAGCATTCTATTAAGCTTACATTGGTGTCCATAATGGATAGGGATTGAAAGGATTCATATTAGTCCTGTGGAGAAAATTAGCAGAACTGAATCTATGTAATTCAAGGTAACCATAATAAACATTCTAAAAGTGTTTTTCTAAAATTCTCTGTTTCATTCTAATCAGTCTACAATAGTATTCTTTGTGGAAAGAGCTTTATCGCATTCATACAAGCAATGAGGAGATTGCAATACCTAGTAACTATGTCATCTTATATAATTATAACAAACATCTACTTACTGTTTTTCCATAATTCTACCTAGCATACTTTTAAGCTTACATTGCTGTTATTAGTGGACAGCGATTGAACGGATTCATAGCAGTACTGCATATTGATGAAGCAGGACTAAATCTATGTAATTCAAGGTAACCATAACAAACATTCGCTAAGTGTTTTTCTAAAATGCTTCGTTTAATTCTAATCTGTTTACTTTGGCATTCTTTATGTAAAGAGGTTGATCGAATTCATACAAGAAATGACAAGATAGCAATGCCTAGTAACTATGTAATCTTTTATAATTATAACAAACATCTACTTACTGTTTTTCCAGAATTCTACGTAGCATTCTATAAAGGTTACATTGGTGTTCATAGTGGATAGCGATTGAAAGGATTCATAACAGTACTGCGGAGATATCAAGCAGCACTAAATCTAGGGAATTCAAGGTTACCATAATAAACATTCTCTAAGTGTTTTTCTATAATTCTCTGTTTCATTCTAATGAGTTTACAATACCATTCTTTATGGAAAGAGATTGATCGAATTTATACAAGAAATGACAAGATAGCAATACCTAGTAACTATGTAATCGTATATAATTACAGCAAACATCTACTTACGGTTTTTCCACAATTCTACGCAGCATTCTATTAAGCCTACATTGGTGTTCATAGTGGATAGCGGAAAGCGATTGAAAGGATTCATATTAGTCCTGTGGAGAAAATAAGCAGAACTGAATCTATGTAATTCAAGGTAACCATAATAAACATTCTATAAGTGTTTTTCTAAAATTCTCTGTTTCATTCTAATCAGTCTACAATAGCATTCTTTGTGGAAAGAGCTTTATCGGATTCATACAAGCAACGAGGAGATAGCAATACCTAGTAACTATATAATCTTAAATAATTATAACAAACATCTACTTACTGTTTTTCCATAATTCTACATAGCATTCTTTTAAGCTTACATTGCTGTTATTAGTGGACAGCGATTGAACGGATTCATAGCAGTACTGCATATTGATCAAGCAGGACTAAATCTATGTAATTCAAGGTAACCATAACAAACATTCGCTAAGTGTTTTTCTAAAATTCTTCGTTTAATTCTAATCTGTTTACATTGGCATTCTTTATGTAAAGAGGTTGATCGAATTCATACAAGAAATGACAAGATAGCAATACCTACTAACTATGTAATCTTATATAATTATAACTAACATTACTGTTTTTCCACAATTCTACGTAGCATTCTATTAAGCCTACATTGGTGTTCATAGTGGATAGCGATTGAAAGGATTCATAACAGTAAAGCGCAGCTATCAAGCAGCACTAAATCTAGGTAATTCATGGTTACCATAATAAACATTCTCTAAGTGTTTTTCTATAATTCTCCGTTTCATTCTAATCAGTTTACAATACCATTCTTTGTGGAAAGAGCTTTATTGGATTCATGCAAGCAATGAGGAGATAGCAATACCTAGTAACTATATAATCTTATATAAGTATAAGAAACATCTACTTACTGTTTTTCCATAATTCTACATAGCATTCTATTAAGCTTACATTGGTGTCCATAATGGATAGGGATTGAAAGGATTCATATTAGTCCTGTGGAGAAAATAAGCAGAACTGAATCTATGTAATTCAAGGTAACCATAATAAACATTCTAAAAGTGTTTTTCTAAAATTCTCTGTTTCATTCTAATAAGTCTACAATAGCATTCTTTGTGGAAAGAGCTTTATCGGATTCATACAAGCAATGAGGAGATTGCAATACCTAGTAACTATGTCATGTTATATAATTATAACAAACATCTACTTACTGTTTTTCCATAATTCTACCTAGCATACTTTTAAGCTTACATTGCTGTTATTAGTGGACAGCGATTGAACGGATTCATAGCAGTACTGCATATTGTTGAAGCAGGACTAAATCTATGTAATTCAAGGTAACCATAACAAACATTCGCTAAGTGTTTTTCTAAAATTCTTCGTTTAATTCTAATCTGTTTACATTGGCATCCTTTATGTAAAGAGGTTGATCGAATTCATACAAGAAATGACAAGATAGCAATACCTACTAACTATGTAATCTTATATAATTATAACTAACATTACTGTTTTTCCACAATTCTACGTAGCATTCTATTAAGCCTACATTGGTGTTCATAGTGGATAGCGATTGAAAGGATTCATAACAGTACTGCGAAGATATCAAGCAGCACTAAATCTAGGGAATTCAAGGTTACCATAATAAACATTCTCTAAGTGTTTTTCTATAATTCTCTGTTTCATTCTAATGAGTTTACAATACCATTCTTTATGGAAAGAGATTGATCGAATTTATACAAGAAATGACAAGATAGCAATACCTAGTAACTATGTAATCGTATATAATTACAGCAAACATCTACTTACGGTTTTTCCACAATTCTACGCAGCATTCTATTAAGCCTACATTGGTGTTCATAGTGGATAGCGGAAAGCGATTGAAAGGATTCATATTAGTCCTGTGGAGAAAATAAGCAGAACTGAATCTATGTAATTCAAGGTAACCATAATAAACATTCTATAAGTGTTTTTCTAAAATTCTCTGTTTCATTCTAATCAGTCTACAATAGCATTCTTTGTGGAAAGAGCTTTATCGGATTCATACAAGCAACGAGGAGATAGCAATACCTAGTAACTATATAATCTTAAATAATTATAACAAACATCTACTTACTGTTTTTCCATAATTCTACATAGCATTCTTTTAAGCTTACATTGCTGTTATTAGTGGACAGCGATTGAACGGATTCATAGCAGTACTGCATATTGATCAAGCAGGACTAAATCTATGTAATTCAAGGTAACCATAACAAACATTCGCTAAGTGTTTTTCTAAAATTCTTCGTTTAATTCTAATCTGTTTACATTGGCATTCTTTATGTAAAGAGGTTGATCGAATTCATACAAGAAATGACAAGATAGCAATACCTACTAACTATGTAATCTTATATAATTATAACTAACATTACTGTTTTTCCACAATTCTACGTAGCATTCTATTAAGCCTACATTGGTGTTCATAGTGGATAGCGATTGAAAGGATTCATAACAGTAAAGCGCAGCTATCAAGCAGCACTAAATCTAGGTAATTCATGGTTACCATAATAAACATTCTCTAAGTGTTTTTCTATAATTCTCCGTTTCATTCTAATCAGTTTACAATACCATTCTTTGTGGAAAGAGCTTTATCGGATTCATACAAGCAATGAGGAGATAGCAATACCTAGTAACTATATAATCTTATATAAGAAACATCTACTTACTGTTTTTCCATAATTCTACATAGCATTCTATTAAGCTTACATTGGTGTCAATAATGGATAGGGATTGAAAGGATTCATATTAGTCCTGTGGAGAAAATAAGCAGAACTGAATCTATGTAATTCAAGGTAACCATAATAAACATTCTAAAAGTGTTTTTCTAAAATTCTCTGTTTCATTCTAATAAGTCTACAATAGTATTCTTTGTGGAAAGAGCTTTATCGCATTCATACAAGCAATGAGGAGATTGCAATACCTAGTAACTATGTCATCTTATATAATTATAACAAACATCTACTTACTGTTTTTCCATAATTCTACCTAGCATACTTTTAAGCTTACATTGCTGTTATTAGTGGACAGCGATTGAACGGATTCATAGCAGTACTGCATATTGATGAAGCAGGACTAAATCTATGTAATTCAAGGTAACCATAACAAACATTCGCTAAGTGTTTTTCTAAAATGCTTCGTTTAATTCTAATCTGTTTACATTGGCATTCTTTATGTAAAGAGGTTGATCGAATTCATACAAGAAATGACAAGATAGCAATGCCTAGTAACTATGTAATCTTTTATAATTATAACAAACATCTACTTACTGTTTTTCCAGAATTCTACGTAGCATTCTATAAAGGTTACATTGGTGTTCATAGTGGATAGCGATTGAAAGGATTCATAACAGTACTGCGAAGATATCAAGCAGCACTAAATCTAGGGAATTCAAGGTTACCATAATAAACATTCTCTAAGTGTTTTTCTATAATTCTCTGTTTCATTCTAATGAGTTTACAATACCATTCTTTATGGAAAGAGATTGATCGAATTTATACAAGAAATGACAAGATAGCAATACCTAGTAACTATGTAATCGTATATAATTACAGCAAACATCTACTTACGGTTTTTCCACAATTCTACGCAGCATTCTATTAAGCCTACATTGGTGTTCATAGTGGATAGCGGAAAGCGATTGAAAGGATTCATATTAGTCCTGTGGAGAAAATAAGCAGACCTGAATCTATGTAATTCAAGGTAACCATAATAAACATTCTATAAGTGTTTTTCTAAAATTCTCTGTTTCATTCTAATCAGTCTACAATACCATTCTTTGTGGAAAGAGCTTTATCGGATTCATACAAGCAATGAGGAGATAGCAATACCTAGTAACTATATAATCTTATATAAGTATAAGAAACATCTACTTACTGTTTTTCCATCATTCTACATAGCATTCTTTTAAGCTTACATTGCTGTTATTAGTGGACAGCGATTGAACGGATTCATAGCAGTACTGCATATTGATCAAGCAGGACTAAATCTATGTAATTCAAGGTAACCATAACAAACATTCGCTAAGTGTTTTTCTAAAATTCTTCGTTTAATTCTAATCTGTTTACATTGGCATTCTTTATGTAAAGAGGTTGATCGAATTCATACAAGAAATGACAAGATAGCAATACCTACTAACTATGTAATCTTATATAATTATAACTAACATTACTGTTTTTCCACAATTCTACGTAGCATTCTATTAAGCCTACATTGGTGTTCATAGTGGATAGCGATTGAAAGGATTCATAACAGTAAAGCGCAGCTATCAAGCAGCACTAAATCTAGGTAATTCATGGTTACCATAATAAACATTCTCTAAGTGTTTTTCTATAATTCTCCGTTTCATTCTAATCAGTTTACAATACCATTCTTTGTGGAAAGAGCTTTATCGGATTCATACAAGCAATGAGGAGATAGCAATACCTAGTAGCTATATAATCTTATATAAGTATAAGAAACATCTACTTACTGTTTTTCCATAATTCTACATAGCATTCTATTAAGCTTACATTGGTGTCCATAATGGATAGGGATTGAAAGGATTCATATTAGTCCTGTGGAGAAAATTAGCAGAACTGAATCTATGTAATTCAAGGTAACCATAATAAACATTCTAAAAGTGTTTTTCTAAAATTCTCTGTTTCATTCTAATCAGTCTACAATAGTATTCTTTGTGGAAAGAGCTTTATCGCATTCATACAAGCAATGAGGAGATTGCAATACCTAGTAACTATGTCATCTTATATAATTATAACAAACATCTACTTACTGTTTTTCCATAATTCTACCTAGCATACTTTTAAGCTTACATTGCTGTTATTAGTGGACAGCGATTGAACGGATTCATAGCAGTACTGCATATTGATGAAGCAGGACTAAATCTATGTAATTCAAGGTAACCATAACAAACATTCGCTAAGTGTTTTTCTAAAATGCTTCGTTTAATTCTAATCTGTTTACTTTGGCATTCTTTATGTAAAGAGGTTGATCGAATTCATACAAGAAATGACAAGATAGCAATGCCTAGTAACTATGTAATCTTTTATAATTATAACAAACATCTACTTACTGTTTTTCCAGAATTCTACGTAGCATTCTATAAAGGTTACATTGGTGTTCATAGTGGATAGCGATTGAAAGGATTCATAACAGTACTGCGGAGATATCAAGCAGCACTAAATCTAGGGAATTCAAGGTTACCATAATAAACATTCTCTAAGTGTTTTTCTATAATTCTCTGTTTCATTCTAATGAGTTTACAATACCATTCTTTATGGAAAGAGATTGATCGAATTTATACAAGAAATGACAAGATAGCAATACCTAGTAACTATGTAATCGTATATAATTACAGCAAACATCTACTTACGGTTTTTCCACAATTCTACGCAGCATTCTATTAAGCCTACATTGGTGTTCATAGTGGATAGCGGAAAGCGATTGAAAGGATTCATATTAGTCCTGTGGAGAAAATAAGCAGAACTGAATCTATGTAATTCAAGGTAACCATAATAAACATTCTATAAGTGTTTTTCTAAAATTCTCTGTTTCATTCTAATCAGTCTACAATAGCATTCTTTGTGGAAAGAGCTTTATCGGATTCATACAAGCAACGAGGAGATAGCAATACCTAGTAACTATATAATCTTAAATAATTATAACAAACATCTACTTACTGTTTTTCCATAATTCTACATAGCATTCTTTTAAGCTTACATTGCTGTTATTAGTGGACAGCGATTGAACGGATTCATAGCAGTACTGCATATTGATCAAGCAGGACTAAATCTATGTAATTCAAGGTAACCATAACAAACATTCGCTAAGTGTTTTTCTAAAATTCTTCGTTTAATTCTAATCTGTTTACATTGGCATTCTTTATGTAAAGAGGTTGATCGAATTCATACAAGAAATGACAAGATAGCAATGCCTAGTAACTATGTAATCATTTATAATTATAACAAACATCTACTTACTGTTTTTCCAGAATTCTACGTAGCATTCTATAAAGGTTACATTGGTGTTCATAGTGGATAGCGATTGAAAGGATTCATAACAGTACTGCGGAGATATCAAGCAGCACTAAATCTAGGGAATTCAAGGTTACCATAATAAACATTCTCTAAGTGTTTTTCTATAATTCTCTGTTTCATTCTAATGAGTTTACAATACCATTCTTTATGGAAAGAGATTGATCGAATTTATACAAGAAATGACGATAGCAATACCTAGTAACTATGTAATCGTATATAATTATAGCAAACATCTACTTACGGTTTTTCCACAATTCTACGCAGCATTCTATTAAGCCTACATTGGTGTTCATAGTGGATAGCGGAAAGCGATTGAAAGGATTCATATTAGTCCTGTGGAGAAAATAAGCAGACCTGAATCTATGTAATTCAAGGTAACCATAATAAACATTCTATAAGTGTTTTTCTAAAATTCTCTGTTTCATTCTAATCAGTCTACAATACCATTCTTTGTGGAAAGAGCTTTATCGGATTCATACAAGCAATGAGGAGATAGCAATACCTAGTAACTATATAATCTTATATAAGTATAAGAAACATCTACTTACTGTTTTTCCATAATTCTACATAGCATTCTTTTAAGCTTACATTGCTGTTATTAGTGGACAGCGATTGAACGGATTCATAGCAGTACTGCATATTGATCAAGCAGGACTAAATCTATGTAATTCAAGGTAACCATAACAAACATTCGCTAAGTGTTTTTCTAAAATTCTTCATTTAATTCTAATCTGTTTACATTGGCATTCTTTATGTAAAGAGGTTGATCGAATTCATACAAGAAATGACAAGATAGCAATACCTACTAACTATGTAATCTTATATAATTATAACTAACATTACTGTTTTTCCACAATTCTACGTAGCATTCTATTAAGCCTACATTGGTGTTCATAGTGGATAGCGATTGAAAGGATTCATAACAGTAAAGCGCAGCTATCAAGCAGCACTAAATCTAGGTAATTCATGGTTACCATAATAAACATTCTCTAAGTGTTTTTCTATAATTCTCCGTTTCATTCTAATCAGTTTACAATACCATTCTTTGTGGAAAGAGCTTTATCGGATTCATACAAGCAATGAGGAGATAGCAATACCTAGTAACTATATAATCTTATATAAGAAACATCTACTTACTGTTTTTCCATAATTCTACATAGCATTCTATTAAGCTTACATTGGTGTCCATAATGGATAGGGATTGAAAGGATTCATATTAGTCCTGTGGAGAAAATTAGCAGAACTGAATCTATGTAATTCAAGGTAACCATAATAAACATTCTAAAAGTGTTTTTCTAAAATTCTCTGTTTCATTCTAATCAGTCTACAATAGTATTCTTTGTGGAAAGAGCTTTATCGCATTCATACAAGCAATGAGGAGATTGCAATACCTAGTAACTATGTCATCTTATATAATTATAACAAACATCTACTTACTGTTTTTCCATAATTCTACCTAGCATACTTTTAAGCTTACATTGCTGTTATTAGTGGACAGCGATTGAACGGATTCATAGCAGTACTGCATATTGATGAAGCAGGACTAAATCTATGTAATTCAAGGTAACCATAACAAACATTCGCTAAGTGTTTTTCTAAAATGCTTCGTTTAATTCTAATCTGTTTACTTTGGCATTCTTTATGTAAAGAGGTTGATCGAATTCATACAAGAAATGACAAGATAGCAATGCCTAGTAACTATGTAATCATTTATAATTATAACAAACATCTACTTACTGTTTTTCCAGAATTCTACGTAGCATTCTATAAAGGTTACATTGGTGTTCATAGTGGATAGCGATTGAAAGGATTCATAACAGTACTGCGGAGATATCAAGCAGCACTAAATCTAGGGAATTCAAGGTTACCATAATAAACATTCTCTAAGTGTTTTTCTATAATTCTCTGTTTCATTCTAATGAGTTTACAATACCATTCTTTATGGAAAGAGATTGATCGAATTTATACAAGAAATGACGATAGCAATACCTAGTAACTATGTAATCGTATATAATTATAGCAAACATCTACTTACGGTTTTTCCACAATTCTACGCAGCATTCTATTAAGCCTACATTGGTGTTCATAGTGGATAGCGGAAAGCGATTGAAAGGATTCATATTAGTCCTGTGGAGAAAATAAGCAGACCTGAATCTATGTAATTCAAGGTAACCATAATAAACATTCTATAAGTGTTTTTCTAAAATTCTCTGTTTCATTCTAATCAGTCTACAATACCATTCTTTGTGGAAAGAGCTTTATCGGATTCATACAAGCAATGAGGAGATAGCAATACCTAGTAACTATATAATCTTATATAAGTATAAGAAACATCTACTTACTGTTTTTCCATAATTCTACATAGCATTCTTTTAAGCTTACATTGCTGTTATTAGTGGACAGCGATTGAACGGATTCATAGCAGTACTGCATATTGATCAAGCAGGACTAAATCTATGTAATTCAAGGTAACCATAACAAACATTCGCTAAGTGTTTTTCTAAAATTCTTCATTTAATTCTAATCTGTTTACATTGGCATTCTTTATGTAAAGAGGTTGATCGAATTCATACAAGAAATGACAAGATAGCAATACCTACTAACTATGTAATCTTATATAATTATAACTAACATTACTGTTTTTCCACAATTCTACGTAGCATTCTATTAAGCCTACATTGGTGTTCATAGTGGATAGCGATTGAAAGGATTCATAACAGTAAAGCGCAGCTATCAAGCAGCACTAAATCTAGGTAATTCATGGTTACCATAATAAACATTCTCTAAGTGTTTTTCTATAATTCTCCGTTTCATTCTAATCAGTTTACAATACCATTCTTTGTGGAAAGAGCTTTATCGGATTCATACAAGCAATGAGGAGATAGCAATACCTAGTAACTATATAATCTTATATAAGAAACATCTACTTACTGTTTTTCCATAATTCTACATAGCATTCTATTAAGCTTACATTGGTGTCCATAATGGATAGGGATTGAAAGGATTCATATTAGTCCTGTGGAGAAAATTAGCAGAACTGAATCTATGTAATTCAAGGTAACCATAATAAACATTCTAAAAGTGTTTTTCTAAAATTCTCTGTTTCATTCTAATCAGTCTACAATAGTATTCTTTGTGGAAAGAGCTTTATCGCATTCATACAAGCAATGAGGAGATTGCAATACCTAGTAACTATGTCATCTTATATAATTATAACAAACATCTACTTACTGTTTTTCCATAATTCTACCTAGCATACTTTTAAGCTTACATTGCTGTTATTAGTGGACAGCGATTGAACGGATTCATAGCAGTACTGCATATTGATGAAGCAGGACTAAATCTATGTAATTCAAGGTAACCATAACAAACATTCGCTAAGTGTTTTTCTAAAATGCTTCGTTTAATTCTAATCTGTTTACTTTGGCATTCTTTATGTAAAGAGGTTGATCGAATTCATACAAGAAATGACAAGATAGCAATGCCTAGTAACTATGTAATCATTTATAATTATAACAAACATCTACTTACTGTTTTTCCAGAATTCTACGTAGCATTCTATAAAGGTTACATTGGTGTTCATAGTGGATAGCGATTGAAAGGATTCATAACAGTACTGCGGAGATATCAAGCAGCACTAAATCTAGGGAATTCAAGGTTACCATAATAAACATTCTCTAAGTGTTTTTCTATAATTCTCTGTTTCATTCTAATGAGTTTACAATACCATTCTTTATGGAAAGAGATTGATCGAATTTATACAAGAAATGACGATAGCAATACCTAGTAACTATGTAATCGTATATAATTATAGCAAACATCTACTTACGGTTTTTCCACAATTCTACGCAGCATTCTATTAAGCCTACATTGGTGTTCATAGTGGATAGCGGAAAGCGATTGAAAGGATTCATATTAGTCCTGTGGAGAAAATAAGCAGACCTGAATCTATGTAATTCAAGGTAACCATAATAAACATTCTATAAGTGTTTTTCTAAAATTCTCTGTTTCATTCTAATCAGTCTACAATACCATTCTTTGTGGAAAGAGCTTTATCGGATTCATACAAGCAATGAGGAGATAGCAATACCTAGTAACTATATAATCTTATATAAGTATAAGAAACATCTACTTACTGTTTTTCCATAATTCTACATAGCATTCTTTTAAGCTTACATTGCTGTTATTAGTGGACAGCGATTGAACGGATTCATAGCAGTACTGCATATTGATCAAGCAGGACTAAATCTATGTAATTCAAGGTAACCATAACAAACATTCGCTAAGTGTTTTTCTAAAATTCTTCATTTAATTCTAATCTGTTTACATTGGCATTCTTTATGTAAAGAGGTTGATCGAATTCATACAAGAAATGACAAGATAGCAATACCTACTAACTATGTAATCTTATATAATTATAACTAACATTACTGTTTTTCCACAATTCTACGTAGCATTCTATTAAGCCTACATTGGTGTTCATAGTGGATAGCGATTGAAAGGATTCATAACAGTAAAGCGCAGCTATCAAGCAGCAGTAAATCTAGGTAATTCATGGTTACCATAATAAACATTCTCTAAGTGTTTTTCTATAATTCTCCGTTTCATTCTAATCAGTTTACAATACCATTCTTTGTGGAAAGAGCTTTATCGGATTCATACAAGCAATGAGGAGATAGCAATACCTAGTAACTATATAATCTTATATAAGAAACATCTACTTACTGTTTTTCCATAATTCTACATAGCATTCTATTAAGCTTACATTGGTGTCCATAATGGATAGGGATTGAAAGGATTCATATTAGTCCTGTGGAGAAAATTAGCAGAACTGAATCTATGTAATTCAAGGTAACCATAATAAACATTCTAAAAGTGTTTTTCTAAAATTCTCTGTTTCATTCTAATCAGTCTACAATAGTATTCTTTGTGGAAAGAGCTTTATCGCATTCATACAAGCAATGAGGAGATTGCAATACCTAGTAACTATGTCATCTTATATAATTATAACAAACATCTACTTACTGTTTTTCCATAATTCTACCTAGCATACTTTTAAGCTTACATTGCTGTTATTAGTGGACAGCGATTGAACGGATTCATAGCAGTACTGCATATTGATGAAGCAGGACTAAATCTATGTAATTCAAGGTAACCATAACAAACATTCGCTAAGTGTTTTTCTAAAATGCTTCGTTTAATTCTAATCTGTTTACTTTGGCATTCTTTATGTAAAGAGGTTGATCGAATTCATACAAGAAATGACAAGATAGCAATGCCTAGTAACTATGTAATCTTTTATAATTATAACAAACATCTACTTACTGTTTTTCCAGAATTCTACGTAGCATTCTATAAAGGTTACATTGGTGTTCATAGTGGATAGCGATTGAAAGGATTCATAACAGTACTGCGGAGATATCAAGCAGCACTAAATCTAGGGAATTCAAGGTTACCATAATAAACATTCTCTAAGTGTTTTTCTATAATTCTCTGTTTCATTCTAATGAGTTTACAATACCATTCTTTATGGAAAGAGATTGATCGAATTTATACAAGAAATGACAAGATAGCAATACCTAGTAACTATGTAATCGTATATAATTACAGCAAACATCTACTTACGGTTTTTCCACAATTCTACGCAGCATTCTATTAAGCCTACATTGGTGTTCATAGTGGATAGCGGAAAGCGATTGAAAGGATTCATATTAGTCCTGTGGAGAAAATAAGCAGAACTGAATCTATGTAATTCAAGGTAACCATAATAAACATTCTATAAGTGTTTTTCTAAAATTCTCTGTTTCATTCTAATCAGTCTACAATAGCATTCTTTGTGGAAAGAGCTTTATCGGATTCATACAAGCAACGAGGAGATAGCAATACCTAGTAACTATATAATCTTAAATAATTATAACAAACATCTACTTACTGTTTTTCCATAATTCTACATAGCATTCTTTTAAGCTTACATTGCTGTTATTAGTGGACAGCGATTGAACGGATTCATAGCAGTACTGCATATTGATCAAGCAGGACTAAATCTATGTAATTCAAGGTAACCATAACAAACATTCGCTAAGTGTTTTTCTAAAATTCTTCGTTTAATTCTAATCTGTTTACATTGGCATTCTTTATGTAAAGAGGTTGATCGAATTCATACAAGAAATGACAAGATAGCAATACCTACTAACTATGTAATCTTATATAATTATAACTAACATTACTGTTTTTCCACAATTCTACGTAGCATTCTATTAAGCCTACATTGGTGTTCATAGTGGATAGCGATTGAAAGGATTCATAACAGTAAAGCGCAGCTATCAAGCAGCACTAAATCTAGGTAATTCATGGTTACCATAATAAACATTCTCTAAGTGTTTTTCTATAATTCTCCGTTTCATTCTAATCAGTTTACAATACCATTCTTTGTGGAAAGAGCTTTATCGGATTCATACAAGCAATGAGGAGATAGCAATACCTAGTAACTATATAATCTTATATAAGAAACATCTACTTACTGTTTTTCCATAATTCTACATAGCATTCTATTAAGCTTACATTGGTGTCCATAATGGATAGGGATTGAAAGGATTCATATTAGTCCTGTGGAGAAAATAAGCAGAACTGAATCTATGTAATTCAAGGTAACCATAATAAACATTCTAAAAGTGTTTTTCTAAAATTCTCTGTTTCATTCTAAGCAGTCTACAATAGTATTCTTTGTGGAAAGAGCTTTGTCGCATTCATACAAGCAATGAGGAGATTGCAATACCTAGTAACTATGTCATCTTATATAATTATAACAAACATCTACTTACTGTTTTTCCATAATTCTACCTAGCATACTTTTAAGCTTACATTGCTGTTATTAGTGGACAGCGATTGAACGGATTCATAGCAGTACTGCATATTGATGAAGCAGGACTAAATCTATGTAATTCAAGGTAACCATAACAAACATTCGCTAAGTGTTTTTCTAAAATTCTTCGTTTAATTCTAATCTGTTTACATTGGCATTCTTTATGTAAAGAGGTTGATCGAATTCATACAAGAAATGACAAGATAGCAATGCCTAGTAACTATGTAATCTTTTATAATTATAACAAACATCTACTTACTGTTTTTCCAGAATTCTACGTAGCATTCTATAAAGGTTACATTGGTGTTCATAGTGGATAGCGATTGAAAGGATTCATAACAGTACTGCGAAGATATCAAGCAGCACTAAATCTAGGGAATTCAAGGTTACCATAATAAACATTCTCTAAGTGTTTTTCTATAATTCTCTGTTTCATTCTAATGAGTTTACAATACCATTCTTTATGGAAAGAGATTGATCGAATTTATACAAGAAATGACAAGATAGCAATACCTAGTAACTATGTAATCGTATATAATTACAGCAAACATCTACTTACGGTTTTTCCACAATTCTACGCAGCATTCTATTAAGCCTACATTGGTGTTCATAGTGGATAGCGGAAAGCGATTGAAAGGATTCATATTAGTCCTGTGGAGAAAATAAGCAGAACTGAATCTATGTAATTCAAGGTAACCATAATAAACATTCTATAAGTGTTTTTCTAAAATTCTCTGTTTCATTCTAATCAGTCTACAATACCATTCTTTGTGGAAAGAGCTTTATCGGATTCATACAAGCAATGAGGAGATAGCAATACCTAGTAACTATATAATCTTATATAAGTATAAGAAACATCTACTTACTGTTTTTCCATAATTCTACATAGCATTCTTTTAAGCTTACATTGCTGTTATTAGTGGACAGCGATTGAACGGATTCATAGCAGTACTGCATATTGATCAAGCAGGACTAAATCTATGTAATTCAAGGTAACCATAACAAACATTCGCTAAGTGTTTTTCTAAAATTCTTCATTTAATTCTAATCTGTTTACATTGGCATTCTTTATGTAAAGAGGTTGATCGAATTCATACAAGAAATGACAAGATAGCAATACCTACTAACTATGTAATCTTATATAATTATAACTAACATTACTGTTTTTCCACAATTCTACGTAGCATTCTATTAAGCCTACATTGGTGTTCATAGTGGATAGCGATTGAAAGGATTCATAACAGTAAAGCGCAGCTATCAAGCAGCAGTAAATCTAGGTAATTCATGGTTACCATAATAAACATTCTCTAAGTGTTTTTCTATAATTCTCCGTTTCATTCTAATCAGTTTACAATACCATTCTTTGTGGAAAGAGCTTTATCGGATTCATACAAGCAATGAGGAGATAGCAATACCTAGTAACTATATAATCTTATATAAGAAACATCTACTTACTGTTTTTCCATAATTCTACATAGCATTCTATTAAGCTTACATTGGTGTCCATAATGGATAGGGATTGAAAGGATTCATATTAGTCCTGTGGAGAAAATTAGCAGAACTGAATCTATGTAATTCAAGGTAACCATAATAAACATTCTAAAAGTGTTTTTCTAAAATTCTCTGTTTCATTCTAATCAGTCTACAATAGTATTCTTTGTGGAAAGAGCTTTATCGCATTCATACAAGCAATGAGGAGATTGCAATACCTAGTAACTATGTCATCTTATATAATTATAACAAACATCTACTTACTGTTTTTCCATAATTCTACCTAGCATACTTTTAAGCTTACATTGCTGTTATTAGTGGACAGCGATTGAACGGATTCATAGCAGTACTGCATATTGATGAAGCAGGACTAAATCTATGTAATTCAAGGTAACCATAACAAACATTCGCTAAGTGTTTTTCTAAAATGCTTCGTTTAATTCTAATCTGTTTACTTTGGCATTCTTTATGTAAAGAGGTTGATCGAATTCATACAAGAAATGACAAGATAGCAATGCCTAGTAACTATGTAATCTTTTATAATTATAACAAACATCTACTTACTGTTTTTCCAGAATTCTACGTAGCATTCTATAAAGGTTACATTGGTGTTCATAGTGGATAGCGATTGAAAGGATTCATAACAGTACTGCGGAGATATCAAGCAGCACTAAATCTAGGGAATTCAAGGTTACCATAATAAACATTCTCTAAGTGTTTTTCTATAATTCTCTGTTTCATTCTAATGAGTTTACAATACCATTCTTTATGGAAAGAGATTGATCGAATTTATACAAGAAATGACAAGATAGCAATACCTAGTAACTATGTAATCGTATATAATTACAGCAAACATCTACTTACGGTTTTTCCACAATTCTACGCAGCATTCTATTAAGCCTACATTGGTGTTCATAGTGGATAGCGGAAAGCGATTGAAAGGATTCATATTAGTCCTGTGGAGAAAATAAGCAGAACTGAATCTATGTAATTCAAGGTAACCATAATAAACATTCTATAAGTGTTTTTCTAAAATTCTCTGTTTCATTCTAATCAGTCTACAATAGCATTCTTTGTGGAAAGAGCTTTATCGGATTCATACAAGCAACGAGGAGATAGCAATACCTAGTAACTATATAATCTTAAATAATTATAACAAACATCTACTTACTGTTTTTCCATAATTCTACATAGCATTCTTTTAAGCTTACATTGCTGTTATTAGTGGACAGCGATTGAACGGATTCATAGCAGTACTGCATATTGATCAAGCAGGACTAAATCTATGTAATTCAAGGTAACCATAACAAACATTCGCTAAGTGTTTTTCTAAAATTCTTCGTTTAATTCTAATCTGTTTACATTGGCATTCTTTATGTAAAGAGGTTGATCGAATTCATACAAGAAATGACAAGATAGCAATACCTACTAACTATGTAATCTTATATAATTATAACTAACATTACTGTTTTTCCACAATTCTACGTAGCATTCTATTAAGCCTACATTGGTGTTCATAGTGGATAGCGATTGAAAGGATTCATAACAGTAAAGCGCAGCTATCAAGCAGCACTAAATCTAGGTAATTCATGGTTACCATAATAAACATTCTCTAAGTGTTTTTCTATAATTCTCCGTTTCATTCTAATCAGTTTACAATACCATTCTTTGTGGAAAGAGCTTTATCGGATTCATACAAGCAATGAGGAGATAGCAATACCTAGTAACTATATAATCTTATATAAGAAACATCTACTTACTGTTTTTCCATAATTCTACATAGCATTCTATTAAGCTTACATTGGTGTCCATAATGGATAGGGATTGAAAGGATTCATATTAGTCCTGTGGAGAAAATAAGCAGAACTGAATCTATGTAATTCAAGGTAACCATAATAAACATTCTAAAAGTGTTTTTCTAAAATTCTCTGTTTCATTCTAATCAGTCTACAATAGCATTCTTTGTGGAAAGAGCTTTATCGGATTCATACAAGCAATGAGGAGATTGCAATACCTAGTAACTACGTCATCTTATATAATTGTAACAAACATCTACTTACTGTTTTTCCATAATTCTACCTAGCATACTTTTAAGCTTACATTGCTGTTATTAGTGGACAGCGATTGAACGGATTCATAGCAGTACTGCATATTGATGAAGCAGGACTAAATCTATGTAATTCAAGGTAACCATAACAAACATTCGCTAAGTGTTTTTCTAAAATGCTTCGTTTAATTCTAATCTGTTTACATTGGCATTCTTTATGTAAAGAGGTTGATCGAATTCATACAAGAAATGACAAGATAGCAATGCCTAGTAACTATGTAATCATTTATAATTATAACAAACATCTACTTACTGTTTTTCCAGAATTCTACGTAGCATTCTATAAAGGTTACATTGGTGTTCATAGTGGATAGCGATTGAAAGGATTCATAACAGTACTGCGGAGATATCAAGCAGCACTAAATCTAGGGAATTCAAGGTTACCATAATAAACATTCTCTAAGTGTTTTTCTATAATTCTCTGTTTCATTCTAATGAGTTTACAATACCATTCTTTATGGAAAGAGATTGATCGAATTTATACAAGAAATGACGATAGCAATACCTAGTAACTATGTAATCGTATATAATTATAGCAAACATCTACTTACGGTTTTTCCACAATTCTACGCAGCATTCTATTAAGCCTACATTGGTGTTCATAGTGGATAGCGGAAAGCGATTGAAAGGATTCATATTAGTCCTGTGGAGAAAATAAGCAGACCTGAATCTATGTAATTCAAGGTAACCATAATAAACATTCTATAAGTGTTTTTCTAAAATTCTCTGTTTCATTCTAATCAGTCTACAATACCATTCTTTGTGGAAAGAGCTTTATCGGATTCATACAAGCAATGAGGAGATAGCAATACCTAGTAACTATATAATCTTATATAAGTATAAGAAACATCTACTTACTGTTTTTCCATAATTCTACATAGCATTCTTTTAAGCTTACATTGCTGTTATTAGTGGACAGCGATTGAACGGATTCATAGCAGTACTGCATATTGATCAAGCAGGACTAAATCTATGTAATTCAAGGTAACCATAACAAACATTCGCTAAGTGTTTTTCTAAAATTCTTCATTTAATTCTAATCTGTTTACATTGGCATTCTTTATGTAAAGAGGTTGATCGAATTCATACAAGAAATGACAAGATAGCAATACCTACTAACTATGTAATCTTATATAATTATAACTAACATTACTGTTTTTCCACAATTCTACGTAGCATTCTATTAAGCCTACATTGGTGTTCATAGTGGATAGCGATTGAAAGGATTCATAACAGTAAAGCGCAGCTATCAAGCAGCACTAAATCTAGGTAATTCATGGTTACCATAATAAACATTCTCTAAGTGTTTTTCTATAATTCTCCGTTTCATTCTAATCAGTTTACAATACCATTCTTTGTGGAAAGAGCTTTATCGGATTCATACAAGCAATGAGGAGATAGCAATACCTAGTAACTATATAATCTTATATAAGAAACATCTACTTACTGTTTTTCCATAATTCTACATAGCATTCTATTAAGCTTACATTGGTGTCCATAATGGATAGGGATTGAAAGGATTCATATTAGTCCTGTGGAGAAAATTAGCAGAACTGAATCTATGTAATTCAAGGTAACCATAATAAACATTCTAAAAGTGTTTTTCTAAAATTCTCTGTTTCATTCTAATCAGTCTACAATAGTATTCTTTGTGGAAAGAGCTTTATCGCATTCATACAAGCAATGAGGAGATTGCAATACCTAGTAACTATGTCATCTTATATAATTATAACAAACATCTACTTACTGTTTTTCCATAATTCTACCTAGCATACTTTTAAGCTTACATTGCTGTTATTAGTGGACAGCGATTGAACGGATTCATAGCAGTACTGCATATTGATGAAGCAGGACTAAATCTATGTAATTCAAGGTAACCATAACAAACATTCGCTAAGTGTTTTTCTAAAATGCTTCGTTTAATTCTAATCTGTTTACTTTGGCATTCTTTATGTAAAGAGGTTGATCGAATTCATACAAGAAATGACAAGATAGCAATGCCTAGTAACTATGTAATCATTTATAATTATAACAAACATCTACTTACTGTTTTTCCAGAATTCTACGTAGCATTCTATAAAGGTTACATTGGTGTTCATAGTGGATAGCGATTGAAAGGATTCATAACAGTACTGCGGAGATATCAAGCAGCACTAAATCTAGGGAATTCAAGGTTACCATAATAAACATTCTCTAAGTGTTTTTCTATAATTCTCTGTTTCATTCTAATGAGTTTACAATACCATTCTTTATGGAAAGAGATTGATCGAATTTATACAAGAAATGACGATAGCAATACCTAGTAACTATGTAATCGTATATAATTATAGCAAACATCTACTTACGGTTTTTCCACAATTCTACGCAGCATTCTATTAAGCCTACATTGGTGTTCATAGTGGATAGCGGAAAGCGATTGAAAGGATTCATATTAGTCCTGTGGAGAAAATAAGCAGACCTGAATCTATGTAATTCAAGGTAACCATAATAAACATTCTATAAGTGTTTTTCTAAAATTCTCTGTTTCATTCTAATCAGTCTACAATACCATTCTTTGTGGAAAGAGCTTTATCGGATTCATACAAGCAATGAGGAGATAGCAATACCTAGTAACTATATAATCTTATATAAGTATAAGAAACATCTACTTACTGTTTTTCCATAATTCTACATAGCATTCTTTTAAGCTTACATTGCTGTTATTAGTGGACAGCGATTGAACGGATTCATAGCAGTACTGCATATTGATCAAGCAGGACTAAATCTATGTAATTCAAGGTAACCATAACAAACATTCGCTAAGTGTTTTTCTAAAATTCTTCATTTAATTCTAATCTGTTTACATTGGCATTCTTTATGTAAAGAGGTTGATCGAATTCATACAAGAAATGACAAGATAGCAATACCTACTAACTATGTAATCTTATATAATTATAACTAACATTACTGTTTTTCCACAATTCTACGTAGCATTCTATTAAGCCTACATTGGTGTTCATAGTGGATAGCGATTGAAAGGATTCATAACAGTAAAGCGCAGCTATCAAGCAGCACTAAATCTAGGTAATTCATGGTTACCATAATAAACATTCTCTAAGTGTTTTTCTATAATTCTCCGTTTCATTCTAATCAGTTTACAATACCATTCTTTGTGGAAAGAGCTTTATCGGATTCATACAAGCAATGAGGAGATAGCAATACCTAGTAACTATATAATCTTATATAAGAAACATCTACTTACTGTTTTTCCATAATTCTACATAGCATTCTATTAAGCTTACATTGGTGTCCATAATGGATAGGGATTGAAAGGATTCATATTAGTCCTGTGGAGAAAATTAGCAGAACTGAATCTATGTAATTCAAGGTAACCATAATAAACATTCTAAAAGTGTTTTTCTAAAATTCTCTGTTTCATTCTAATCAGTCTACAATAGTATTCTTTGTGGAAAGAGCTTTATCGCATTCATACAAGCAATGAGGAGATTGCAATACCTAGTAACTATGTCATCTTATATAATTATAACAAACATCTACTTACTGTTTTTCCATAATTCTACCTAGCATACTTTTAAGCTTACATTGCTGTTATTAGTGGACAGCGATTGAACGGATTCATAGCAGTACTGCATATTGATGAAGCAGGACTAAATCTATGTAATTCAAGGTAACCATAACAAACATTCGCTAAGTGTTTTTCTAAAATGCTTCGTTTAATTCTAATCTGTTTACTTTGGCATTCTTTATGTAAAGAGGTTGATCGAATTCATACAAGAAATGACAAGATAGCAATGCCTAGTAACTATGTAATCTTTTATAATTATAACAAACATCTACTTACTGTTTTTCCAGAATTCTACGTAGCATTCTATAAAGGTTACATTGGTGTTCATAGTGGATAGCGATTGAAAGGATTCATAACAGTACTGCGGAGATATCAAGCAGCACTAAATCTAGGGAATTCAAGGTTACCATAATAAACATTCTCTAAGTGTTTTTCTATAATTCTCTGTTTCATTCTAATGAGTTTACAATACCATTCTTTATGGAAAGAGATTGATCGAATTTATACAAGAAATGACGATAGCAATACCTAGTAACTATGTAATCGTATATAATTATAGCAAACATCTACTTACGGTTTTTCCACAATTCTACGCAGCATTCTATTAAGCCTACATTGGTGTTCATAGTGGATAGCGGAAAGCGATTGAAAGGATTCATATTAGTCCTGTGGAGAAAATAAGCAGACCTGAATCTATGTAATTCAAGGTAACCATAATAAACATTCTATAAGTGTTTTTCTAAAATTCTCTGTTTCATTCTAATCAGTCTACAATACCATTCTTTGTGGAAAGAGCTTTATCGGATTCATACAAGCAATGAGGAGATAGCAATACCTAGTAACTATATAATCTTATATAAGTATAAGAAACATCTACTTACTGTTTTTCCATAATTCTACATAGCATTCTTTTAAGCTTACATTGCTGTTATTAGTGGACAGCGATTGAACGGATTCATAGCAGTACTGCATATTGATCAAGCAGGACTAAATCTATGTAATTCAAGGTAACCATAACAAACATTCGCTAAGTGTTTTTCTAAAATTCTTCATTTAATTCTAATCTGTTTACATTGGCATTCTTTATGTAAAGAGGTTGATCGAATTCATACAAGAAATGACAAGATAGCAATACCTACTAACTATGTAATCTTATATAATTATAACTAACATTACTGTTTTTCCACAATTCTACGTAGCATTCTATTAAGCCTACATTGGTGTTCATAGTGGATAGCGATTGAAAGGATTCATAACAGTAAAGCGCAGCTATCAAGCAGCAGTAAATCTAGGTAATTCATGGTTACCATAATAAACATTCTCTAAGTGTTTTTCTATAATTCTCCGTTTCATTCTAATCAGTTTACAATACCATTCTTTGTGGAAAGAGCTTTATCGGATTCATACAAGCAATGAGGAGATAGCAATACCTAGTAACTATATAATCTTATATAAGAAACATCTACTTACTGTTTTTCCATAATTCTACATAGCATTCTATTAAGCTTACATTGGTGTCCATAATGGATAGGGATTGAAAGGATTCATATTAGTCCTGTGGAGAAAATTAGCAGAACTGAATCTATGTAATTCAAGGTAACCATAATAAACATTCTAAAAGTGTTTTTCTAAAATTCTCTGTTTCATTCTAATCAGTCTACAATAGTATTCTTTGTGGAAAGAGCTTTATCGCATTCATACAAGCAATGAGGAGATTGCAATACCTAGTAACTATGTCATCTTATATAATTATAACAAACATCTACTTACTGTTTTTCCATAATTCTACCTAGCATACTTTTAAGCTTACATTGCTGTTATTAGTGGACAGCGATTGAACGGATTCATAGCAGTACTGCATATTGATGAAGCAGGACTAAATCTATGTAATTCAAGGTAACCATAACAAACATTCGCTAAGTGTTTTTCTAAAATGCTTCGTTTAATTCTAATCTGTTTACTTTGGCATTCTTTATGTAAAGAGGTTGATCGAATTCATACAAGAAATGACAAGATAGCAATGCCTAGTAACTATGTAATCTTTTATAATTATAACAAACATCTACTTACTGTTTTTCCAGAATTCTACGTAGCATTCTATAAAGGTTACATTGGTGTTCATAGTGGATAGCGATTGAAAGGATTCATAACAGTACTGCGGAGATATCAAGCAGCACTAAATCTAGGGAATTCAAGGTTACCATAATAAACATTCTCTAAGTGTTTTTCTATAATTCTCTGTTTCATTCTAATGAGTTTACAATACCATTCTTTATGGAAAGAGATTGATCGAATTTATACAAGAAATGACAAGATAGCAATACCTAGTAACTATGTAATCGTATATAATTACAGCAAACATCTACTTACGGTTTTTCCACAATTCTACGCAGCATTCTATTAAGCCTACATTGGTGTTCATAGTGGATAGCGGAAAGCGATTGAAAGGATTCATATTAGTCCTGTGGAGAAAATAAGCAGAACTGAATCTATGTAATTCAAGGTAACCATAATAAACATTCTATAAGTGTTTTTCTAAAATTCTCTGTTTCATTCTAATCAGTCTACAATAGCATTCTTTGTGGAAAGAGCTTTATCGGATTCATACAAGCAACGAGGAGATAGCAATACCTAGTAACTATATAATCTTAAATAATTATAACAAACATCTACTTACTGTTTTTCCATAATTCTACATAGCATTCTTTTAAGCTTACATTGCTGTTATTAGTGGACAGCGATTGAACGGATTCATAGCAGTACTGCATATTGATCAAGCAGGACTAAATCTATGTAATTCAAGGTAACCATAACAAACATTCGCTAAGTGTTTTTCTAAAATTCTTCGTTTAATTCTAATCTGTTTACATTGGCATTCTTTATGTAAAGAGGTTGATCGAATTCATACAAGAAATGACAAGATAGCAATACCTACTAACTATGTAATCTTATATAATTATAACTAACATTACTGTTTTTCCACAATTCTACGTAGCATTCTATTAAGCCTACATTGGTGTTCATAGTGGATAGCGATTGAAAGGATTCATAACAGTAAAGCGCAGCTATCAAGCAGCACTAAATCTAGGTAATTCATGGTTACCATAATAAACATTCTCTAAGTGTTTTTCTATAATTCTCCGTTTCATTCTAATCAGTTTACAATACCATTCTTTGTGGAAAGAGCTTTATCGGATTCATACAAGCAATGAGGAGATAGCAATACCTAGTAACTATATAATCTTATATAAGAAACATCTACTTACTGTTTTTCCATAATTCTACATAGCATTCTATTAAGCTTACATTGGTGTCCATAATGGATAGGGATTGAAAGGATTCATATTAGTCCTGTGGAGAAAATAAGCAGAACTGAATCTATGTAATTCAAGGTAACCATAATAAACATTCTAAAAGTGTTTTTCTAAAATTCTCTGTTTCATTCTAAGCAGTCTACAATAGTATTCTTTGTGGAAAGAGCTTTGTCGCATTCATACAAGCAATGAGGAGATTGCAATACCTAGTAACTATGTCATCTTATATAATTATAACAAACATCTACTTACTGTTTTTCCATAATTCTACCTAGCATACTTTTAAGCTTACATTGCTGTTATTAGTGGACAGCGATTGAACGGATTCATAGCAGTACTGCATATTGATGAAGCAGGACTAAATCTATGTAATTCAAGGTAACCATAACAAACATTCGCTAAGTGTTTTTCTAAAATTCTTCGTTTAATTCTAATCTGTTTACATTGGCATTCTTTATGTAAAGAGGTTGATCGAATTCATACAAGAAATGACAAGATAGCAATGCCTAGTAACTATGTAATCTTTTATAATTATAACAAACATCTACTTACTGTTTTTCCAGAATTCTACGTAGCATTCTATAAAGGTTACATTGGTGTTCATAGTGGATAGCGATTGAAAGGATTCATAACAGTACTGCGAAGATATCAAGCAGCACTAAATCTAGGGAATTCAAGGTTACCATAATAAACATTCTCTAAGTGTTTTTCTATAATTCTCTGTTTCATTCTAATGAGTTTACAATACCATTCTTTATGGAAAGAGATTGATCGAATTTATACAAGAAATGACAAGATAGCAATACCTAGTAACTATGTAATCGTATATAATTACAGCAAACATCTACTTACGGTTTTTCCACAATTCTACGCAGCATTCTATTAAGCCTACATTGGTGTTCATAGTGGATAGCGGAAAGCGATTGAAAGGATTCATATTAGTCCTGTGGAGAAAATAAGCAGACCTGAATCTATGTAATTCAAGGTAACCATAATAAACATTCTATAAGTGTTTTTCTAAAATTCTCTGTTTCATTCTAATCAGTCTACAATACCATTCTTTGTGGAAAGAGCTTTATCGGATTCATACAAGCAATGAGGAGATAGCAATACCTAGTAACTATATAATCTTATATAAGTATAAGAAACATCTACTTACTGTTTTTCCATCATTCTACATAGCATTCTTTTAAGCTTACATTGCTGTTATTAGTGGACAGCGATTGAACGGATTCATAGCAGTACTGCATATTGATCAAGCAGGACTAAATCTATGTAATTCAAGGTAACCATAACAAACATTCGCTAAGTGTTTTTCTAAAATTCTTCATTTAATTCTAATCTGTTTACATTGGCATTCTTTATGTAAAGAGGTTGATCGAATTCATACAAGAAATGACAAGATAGCAATACCTACTAACTATGTAATCTTATATAATTATAACTAACATTACTGTTTTTCCACAATTCTACGTAGCATTCTATTAAGCCTACATTGGTGTTCATAGTGGATAGCGATTGAAAGGATTCATAACAGTAAAGCGCAGCTATCAAGCAGCACTAAATCTAGGTAATTCATGGTTACCATAATAAACATTCTCTAAGTGTTTTTCTATAATTCTCCGTTTCATTCTAATCAGTTTACAATACCATTCTTTGTGGAAAGAGCTTTATCGGATTCATACAAGCAATGAGGAGATAGCAATACCTAGTAACTATATAATCTTATATAAGAAACATCTACTTACTGTTTTTCCATAATTCTACATAGCATTCTATTAAGCTTACATTGGTGTCCATAATGGATAGGGATTGAAAGGATTCATATTAGTCCTGTGGAGAAAATTAGCAGAACTGAATCTATGTAATTCAAGGTAACCATAATAAACATTCTAAAAGTGTTTTTCTAAAATTCTCTGTTTCATTCTAATCAGTCTACAATAGTATTCTTTGTGGAAAGAGCTTTATCGCATTCATACAAGCAATGAGGAGATTGCAATACCTAGTAACTATGTCATCTTATATAATTATAACAAACATCTACTTACTGTTTTTCCATAATTCTACCTAGCATACTTTTAAGCTTACATTGCTGTTATTAGTGGACAGCGATTGAACGGATTCATAGCAGTACTGCATATTGATGAAGCAGGACTAAATCTATGTAATTCAAGGTAACCATAACAAACATTCGCTAAGTGTTTTTCTAAAATGCTTCGTTTAATTCTAATCTGTTTACTTTGGCATTCTTTATGTAAAGAGGTTGATCGAATTCATACAAGAAATGACAAGATAGCAATGCCTAGTAACTATGTAATCTTTTATAATTATAACAAACATCTACTTACTGTTTTTCCAGAATTCTACGTAGCATTCTATAAAGGTTACATTGGTGTTCATAGTGGATAGCGATTGAAAGGATTCATAACAGTACTGCGGAGATATCAAGCAGCACTAAATCTAGGGAATTCAAGGTTACCATAATAAACATTCTCTAAGTGTTTTTCTATAATTCTCTGTTTCATTCTAATGAGTTTACAATACCATTCTTTATGGAAAGAGATTGATCGAATTTATACAAGAAATGACAAGATAGCAATACCTAGTAACTATGTAATCGTATATAATTACAGCAAACATCTACTTACGGTTTTTCCACAATTCTACGCAGCATTCTATTAAGCCTACATTGGTGTTCATAGTGGATAGCGGAAAGCGATTGAAAGGATTCATATTAGTCCTGTGGAGAAAATAAGCAGAACTGAATCTATGTAATTCAAGGTAACCATAATAAACATTCTATAAGTGTTTTTCTAAAATTCTCTGTTTCATTCTAATCAGTCTACAATAGCATTCTTTGTGGAAAGAGCTTTATCGGATTCATACAAGCAACGAGGAGATAGCAATACCTAGTAACTATATAATCTTAAATAATTATAACAAACATCTACTTACTGTTTTTCCATAATTCTACATAGCATTCTTTTAAGCTTACATTGCTGTTATTAGTGGACAGCGATTGAACGGATTCATAGCAGTACTGCATATTGATCAAGCAGGACTAAATCTATGTAATTCAAGGTAACCATAACAAACATTCGCTAAGTGTTTTTCTAAAATTCTTCATTTAATTCTAATCTGTTTACATTGGCATTCTTTATGTAAAGAGGTTGATCGAATTCATACAAGAAATGACAAGATAGCAATACCTACTAACTATGTAATCTTATATAATTATAACTAACATTACTGTTTTTCCACAATTCTACGTAGCATTCTATTAAGCCTACATTGGTGTTCATAGTGGATAGCGATTGAAAGGATTCATAACAGTAAAGCGCAGCTATCAAGCAGCACTAAATCTAGGTAATTCATGGTTACCATAATAAACATTCTCTAAGTGTTTTTCTATAATTCTCCGTTTCATTCTAATCAGTTTACAATACCATTCTTTGTGGAAAGAGCTTTATTGGATTCATACAAGCAATGAGGAGATAGCAATACCTAGTAACTATATAATCTTATATAAGTATAAGAAACATCTACTTACTGTTTTTCCATAATTCTACATAGCATTCTATTAAGCTTACATTGGTGTCCATAATGGATAGGGATTGAAAGGATTCATATTAGTCCTGTGGAGAAAATAAGCAGAACTGAATCTATGTAATTCAAGGTAACCATAATAAACATTCTAAAAGTGTTTTTCTAAAATTCTCTGTTTCATTCTAATAAGTCTACAATAGCATTCTTTGTGGAAAGAGCTTTATCGGATTCATACAAGCAATGAGGAGATTGCAATACCTAGTAACTATGTCATGTTATATAATTATAACAAACATCTACTTACTGTTTTTCCATAATTCTACCTAGCATACTTTTAAGCTTACATTGCTGTTATTAGTGGACAGCGATTGAACGGATTCATAGCAGTACTGCATATTGTTGAAGCAGGACTAAATCTATGTAATTCAAGGTAACCATAACAAACATTCGCTAAGTGTTTTTCTAAAATTCTTCGTTTAATTCTAATCTGTTTACATTGGCATTCTTTATGTAAAGAGGTTGATCGAATTCATACAAGAAATGACAAGATAGCAATACCTACTAACTATGTAATCTTATATAATTATAACTAACATTACTGTTTTTCCACAATTCTACGTAGCATTCTATTAAGCCTACATTGGTGTTCATAGTGGATAGCGATTGAAAGGATTCATAACAGTACTGCGAAGATATCAAGCAGCACTAAATCTAGGGAATTCAAGGTTACCATAATAAACATTCTCTAAGTGTTTTTCTATAATTCTCTGTTTCATTCTAATGAGTTTACAATACCATTCTTTATGGAAAGAGATTGATCGAATTTATACAAGAAATGACAAGATAGCAATACCTAGTAACTATGTAATCGTATATAATTACAGCAAACATCTACTTACGGTTTTTCCACAATTCTACGCAGCATTCTATTAAGCCTACATTGGTGTTCATAGTGGATAGCGGAAAGCGATTGAAAGGATTCATATTAGTCCTGTGGAGAAAATAAGCAGAACTGAATCTATGTAATTCAAGGTAACCATAATAAACATTCTATAAGTGTTTTTCTAAAATTCTCTGTTTCATTCTAATCAGTCTACAATAGCATTCTTTGTGGAAAGAGCTTTATCGGATTCATACAAGCAACGAGGAGATAGCAATACCTAGTAACTATATAATCTTAAATAATTATAACAAACATCTACTTACTGTTTTTCCATAATTCTACATAGCATTCTTTTAAGCTTACATTGCTGTTATTAGTGGACAGCGATTGAACGGATTCATAGCAGTACTGCATATTGATCAAGCAGGACTAAATCTATGTAATTCAAGGTAACCATAACAAACATTCGCTAAGTGTTTTTCTAAAATTCTTCGTTTAATTCTAATCTGTTTACATTGGCATTCTTTATGTAAAGAGGTTGATCGAATTCATACAAGAAATGACAAGATAGCAATACCTACTAACTATGTAATCTTATATAATTATAACTAACATTACTGTTTTTCCACAATTCTACGTAGCATTCTATTAAGCCTACATTGGTGTTCATAGTGGATAGCGATTGAAAGGATTCATAACAGTAAAGCGCAGCTATCAAGCAGCACTAAATCTAGGTAATTCATGGTTACCATAATAAACATTCTCTAAGTGTTTTTCTATAATTCTCCGTTTCATTCTAATCAGTTTACAATACCATTCTTTGTGGAAAGAGCTTTATCGGATTCATACAAGCAATGAGGAGATAGCAATACCTAGTAACTATATAATCTTATATAAGAAACATCTACTTACTGTTTTTCCATAATTCTACATAGCATTCTATTAAGCTTACATTGGTGTCCATAATGGATAGGGATTGAAAGGATTCATATTAGTCCTGTGG